>NW_028234413.1:2999096-3004096 GCF_977035675.1 Penaeus japonicus
TTATTGTAAGATTTTTTTTTTCACCTCGAATTGTTCTTTCTATTGTATCTTCAGATATAGAGAAATTCCCATGGGAATATCAAACTACGATTATATAGTATACATCCCCACAGAAAGTTGTGTAAAAGTTGTACCCGAAGTTTCTCTCCGCCAATGAAAAATCAAGTTTGAAACTCTTCAGACACACCTTTCATCTCTAACAAAGAACTACACAACATTAGCATATTTCCCCGACACCCAATGCTACCTTTACCCACCTAGCCTAAAAAACTAAAAACATCCCACAAGTGGACGCCGGCGAAATCCCAACATGTTACATATTCAAAGATGCTTCGCTCAAGTTTGTTGTGGGACGGGAGCTTCAAAGCTATCGGCAGAGGGGTAACTAAAGCCCAGCGTCTGGCCTGGCACCCTAATGATGCATAAAACAAGTACAGTTAGGGGCTAAGACACGCTGGGTATTTGGCACTGGCGCGCCCATTCTTGTTGTAGTTATTGGCTTTGGTGTTGTTGTTGTAGTTATTGTTTTTTATGTGTTTGTTCTTGTGTGTGCGTGTGTGTGTTTAACCATTTCTTCTAGTTAATCTAGATTTATTGTAACGTCAATCATTATGCCATAGTTTAACTTACAGTCTAATCTATGATTGTGATATGACGATTCAGTCTGTTTTTTTTTTTTTTTTTTTTTTTTTTTTTTTGTGAACCGGAATCTCTTGTTCCTGTGTCTTTTAGCGCTAACATAATCTTACTTAGATGTTAGTCCTACAGATGTTAAATGTTCCAGATATTTTTACCCAATAATGACTGGATGGGCAAACATAATTTAATAATGGTGATGATGAGGATGAGGGTGGCGATGATGATAATGGTGATTATGACAATTATAAGAATGATTATAAAACAAGAGAAATTATAGTAATAATGGTGATAATTCGAGAGAAGTGCATAAATATTTTCCATTTCATTGTTTCAAAGCTGACACAGTTGCATATTCAATTATTTAACGATAATGATAATAATAATGCTAATATTAAATAACCGAATCCGTAAATTAATTCTTAAACATAATAATCCTTAAACGGAGGTGATGCCTGTATTCTCTTATTAATTAAGTCATAAAATCAACGTGCAACTCAGCGCCGGCATTTTACTCGGACCATACATCGTCACCTCGAGTAGCTTTTTTTATATTTTTCGTATTATACTCCAGTGTTTTACGAAATGTTGAAATGACAATAATTTGTGGAAAAGAAATGTGTGTTTGTCAAAAAATGAATGACGTGTAGGGTTGTATGGGAAGGATTTAAAGTATGTATTACCTTTTTTAATAATGGCTTCCTACCGATATATACTAATTTAATGTGGACTTCGTGTTACCCATACCCAGGATAAAATCATTCGGTGTTGCAGACAATGTTCAACACGAAAATGACTATTATATTAGCATTCTTACATTCTTTATCACCATTACCTTAGTTCTTGTTCGCCTAGACAGAGTTTCCTAAGAATTGCAGGCGAATATACTCAACTCTACACTTGTGAAGGTAATATCTATATCACAACGACTTGCAACAAGTAATATCTATACTATACAGCCAAATACAACACCAAGATTGTAAAACTTTCCTCCTTGAAAATCATACTCGAAAATTGAATAGAAACCCCATTGTCCGAATCCCCTCCCACCCAGCGACCTCCCACAGGGCATGGGTGTGTCCCCATGTCAACTTTCTATTCACAACCTTAATGGAACCGGGGCTCAAGCCACAGCCACCGAAACAATCGGACGTTGATGTAACCCAGACCTCACACCATCATAGAAAATAGGCCCTTATTACCTGGTACTATAGAAGCTAAAATTGTCCTCGTTAAACCTGCGGCTTAAGTACCTCAAAGTCCAGGTAGCGGCAGATACACGTTGTCTCAATGTTTTGTAAGAATAATAGCTTAGAATGTCGGATTATAAACCGAACGAAAACAGAGAATGGGCTCGAGCATTCACACACTAGGATTTAGGGAACAGGACGAAGAAAGGATCACTCCCCACGCAGCGAAGGGACGATTGAAGGAGGACAAAGTAACAATGAGAGTCATGTATGGGGCGAGAGGACCGCGCGCCCTGCACATGAGGGAAGTCACGGAGGTAAAAATACGGTTGAAGGAAAGCTGTGTGTGTGTGTGTGTATGTGTGTGTGTGTGTGTGTGTGTGTGTGTGTGTGTGTGTGTGTGTGTGTGTGTGTGTGTGTCGGTATCCTTGCTTCCATTTCCCTCTTTCCTTTCTTCTTCTCTCCTTGAAGGTCGTGGTCGAAAATTAATAGAGAATCAGGAGAAATGCGTTAAGTTAAAGCTTCACGAGCAAGAACTAGTTTGGATGGGGGTGGAAGGAGGGGGGAGGAAGGGTCGTGACAAAAAGAGAACCAAGTATCTCAAGAGAACGGCGATAGACATTGTCCGTGCCTTATTGTATTCAAATGTCTTCTTTCTGTTCCTTCCCGGCGGCGGCGGCGGACCTGCCTTCGTTTGTTTGTTTGTTGCTATTGTGAATGTATCTGCCAAAAGAAATGTACGGGTCGATGTGTTCTGTGTTTATGGAAACGTGTGCGTGTGCGTTTGTAAATGTTAACATATGTACTAAGTGTATCCTAAAGTTACGTTCATTCTGTCATGACGTGTGCACATACGTTGAAGGGTATGTTTTTGTTCTTTCTTTCATTTTCTACTTTTTTGTCATTCTTTTTCTTTCTTCTTACTCATGCGCCATACACTTTATTAGAGACACTTCATATTCATCTTTATTGCCTCGACTGTAAGTAATGATACCTACCACGTCTAGGCAGAACCTCATCTTTCTGTGTGAATTTTGACCCCTACCAGAGTTGTCTCTCGCTCTGTGTTATTACATGACTGTAAATATCCCACGCTGCAGTATTCCCGCCGTTATATTTGTGTTCTCACCACCACTGAGAAACATTCTTCTACATCCGAGACTCCTGTAATTATCTTTATCTGTAAGTCCATCTGTTTCTACATCTCTTCACTGTGCGTTCTTCCCCACCCTCATCCTACCCTGCCCCCCCTCCTTTCCCCTCTCTCGATCCCCCTGCATGATGAAGTAACCCAACCCATCATCAACTCCTCCCTCTCGTCCTCCTCCGTTTCTCCCTCCCCCCCTCCCCTCTTTCTCCACTTCCCCTATTTTAATCTCTTGCTCATCTGTATCCCTGAGTCCTTCGTTCCTCTTCGTCCTATCGTTCAATTCTTATTCTCTTCCCTATTCTCTTGTTTATTCCACACATCTCGAAACCTTTGATATCTCACACTCTTTAACCGTACTCTTCCCCTTTCTTCGCCTCTACTCTATACTCTACTGCAACCTACCCATACCACTTCAATCTCCCCCCTTCCCCCACTATCCCCGGACATACATACCTCTTACCCCACCCACCCAACGGGGATATTAAAAATCCTTATTCCTTTCGTCTCTTTCTCTTCCTCCTACTTCTCCTCTTCCAATTCCACTTTAGCACATTCTATATCAATCTTGACAGCGCCGACACCCCTGCCTCTGCCAACCTCACCCTTGCCTCACACGGTGCCAACAGAGTGCAGTGATTTAGTGCCATAAATGGGTGCCGCCGTGGTAGACAGCGTGAACAGGCTCTTCCCAACGAACTTGGGGTGGCAGCGTCGTGCTGACGATCTATTGTGCGGGAGTGTGTGTGTGTGAGAGAGAGAGAGAGAGAGAGAGAGAGAGAGAGAGAGAGAGAGAGAGAGAGAGAGAGAGAGAGAGAGAGAGAGAGAGAGAGAGAGAGAGAGAGAGAGAGAGTGAGTGAGTAATGAATTTTATGTGTATGTTTGTTTTAGTGTGTATGAGTGTGTACGTGTTTGTGTGGTTGTTTATGCACATGTATGTTTAAAAGTGTGTGTGTATGTTCATGTGTAAGCTTAAATATATTTCACATATAGATAGGTAATGCGAAATTAATTGATAATAAAAATTACACAGAATAATAACGACAGTGAGGATAATGATATTCAAAATGATAATGGTTACTGATAGTAATAAGGATAGTACTGCTGATAATCATAGCCTTAATGATAATAATGATAACAATGACGTCAGTAATAAGTATCATAATCATGATAATGAAACAAATAATGATGATATCTAAGCGATGATGATAACAGTAATAATGGTGCATATGATAGTAGAAAAGAGAGAGCAGCAATCATAAATGATGATGATAATACCATCATTGATAACATTAGCAAAAAGATTGTACTGATAATAGAAATGGAAATAATGATGCCATCACGGCTGCTACACATAACAATACACGTGATATTATTATTAATGATATCTACCAAAAACAACAGTAATACTAGTAAACACTAGAGTATAGTACAATGATTAGCAGGAGTATGAAATGCCTTTGCTAGTATTATTCTATTATTTACTCACAAAAATTAGCATTGCATGAATGGTGAAACATTCATGGTTCATGCATTAGGTAATGTCCTGCTCGACGTTAAAGTTGACACTGTCCGCACAATAGAACATCTTAGCTATCTACTCTGAGTGAAGTAATTGATATTTCAGTAAAATATGATGCACTACCGGCAATTTTGCCAACTGTTCAATAGCGAAAAAAGGTTCTAAAATGTTTATATAATTTGCCTTGGAAAATATATTTGCGCATATCATTACACTAATGATTTCTATCTACAATACTTTTGTCATTACTGATATAATCACTGTCATCATTATTGCTATAATTATCAATTATCATCATTATTTCTCTAATCATCATTATTTCTGCAATTATCATATATCCTCTTTATCATTATTATTATCATTCTTATCACTATAATTATCATAACCAATATCATTACTCTCATAATCACCATTATTATCATTATTATTATTATCACTATTATCATGATAATCTTTATTACTAATACTATTATTATCATTATCATTGTCATTACTTTTTGTCTTT
>NW_028234413.1:3009096-3011596 GCF_977035675.1 Penaeus japonicus
CCAGTTAGTGATTGTTATTACTTAATCCCCTAATACCCCTGGCGTCATTAACTTGCGCTCCCTGCCGGCAGTTAGGGCTTGTGTGTGGCCTATCGCCCAGCTCGGAATTCTTTACCTTATAACCCGGAATGCGAAGCGAAGGGATCCGATCCTCTGTTGCACTTTTTTATATGTGGAATCAGATTCTACAGCACCTCTATCCTTTCCTCTTTTCTCCAATTGCGCCTTTTTTTACACAGTGCATAAAGCATTCACGACGTGAGGTTTCAAAAAGAATAATGCCTAACTGGTGCTTTATGGATGAGAGGCAAAAGGAGAAAAAAGAAAAAAAGAGTCTAAACTATTTTTATGACCGGAAATAAAAACGAGTAACTATGCGAGTCGGACAATTTGAAGTAGCATCTAACATGTCATAAAACGCGATGTTTAGCGGCAGTCTTTACCATCTCACTATTATATTATGTGTTTAAAGGGGAAATTTCAATGTATATGTTCCCTATGCAGAATAAAGATACAAGTAACAAATATACAATTGGATTATTTCATGTTTTCAAATTATATTTAGCCATAAACTATGACCGTTGAAACATCAAATAGAAAAAGATGAACAAACAAACATGCCAAAAACCCCAAGAGCCACTCAGCGCACCACAAGTTGTCAAACTAGTGCCTGAAAAAACTATGAGGTACATGGTGCCAGTTTAAATAATACAAAACCCTATGTGATCTAAATGACACTGTTTTTGGCACCTCGGGAAGTAATTAGATGTGTGCGCTATCCCAGCAACTCATGTTTCATACTGAAGAGCTTACGAGTGCCGATTAGATGACAGAAGCTGAGTTTTGCGTTAAGTAAAGTTATGGGACGTCTCATTAGAGGAGGGCTGAGATATGACTGCGGAGGCGAGGCCAGTCGCACCTTTATGTCGTGATGTTAAAATAATGTAGGAAAATAGGCATTAGTAAGAGAGGATGGATAGGAGGGAGGAGACAGGGTGAGTGAGAAAAGAAAGAGAGAAGGAGAGAGAGAGAGAGATTAAAGCAGACTGAAAGACAGGGGGATTGCAGGAGAGAGAAGCAGAAAGATCGACATGTACATATATATATACATACATATATATATATACATATATATATATATATGTATATATATATATATATATTTATATTTATATATATATATATATATATATATATATATATATATATATATATATATATATATATGAGTGTGTGTGTGTGTGTGAGGGAAAGTAAAAACAGAGGGAAGAGGAAAAGTAAATACAGACCAAATGTCCAAAAAGACCAAAGAAAAGGAAGAAGAAACCCAGAAAAGAAGAGAAAAGAGGAAGGGGAAGAGAGGCCGAGAGAAAAGGAGAGCGAGCAGCACTAGTGGCAGCGGCGGCAAAGATCAAAGGCTGAACAGTGCCTCGCTATGCCAGCAGTGCCAGCGACGTCGTTCACCTGTGCGACACTGCCACGCGCGGCCCCGGGGTGGTCCCACATTTCTGTCAGTTGAAGTTACGCTGAAATGGAAATGCTTGAAATATGTTTGATGCATTTTCTTGCAGTCATGTTTAGGAGTCTTCGAAAATAAGCACATGCAAATTCTTCATCAACTTTTTTTGCATTACCTCTTTATTTATTACATCGAATAAGTTCTTGTGTGAACTAATGATAGTGGATGTCGATATATATATATATATATATATATATATATATATATATATATATATATATATATATATATATATATATATATATATATATGTATGTATGTATGTATGTATATATATACATATACATATATGTGTGTGTGTTTCTACCAAATATGTATTTAATCATACATATTTTCATCCCATTTGTCAACTCTCTCGATGTCTGTGTCCTTCTTGCTCCCCTTTTTACATGTGCCAATATATATCACTATCTATATGCATTTCGTGCCTTTATATTTTTACTTTCCACTAGAACTCATTTTCCCACAAAAAGAACAGATCATCTTAAGTACACAACCAGAATTTATGCATTTTGAAGTACGATTAAGATGAACGTCTAATAAACACAAATCAACAGCCATGTGGCCCGGACGCTGCCATCACTATCACATAACGCTTTTTGATTACCCTGTGATTGATGGCAGACAAAGAGACTTCATTCACTGACAACGGGATTATGCAATAATCCTGTATTGTTTGCTTGAGATATGAGTTTGTTTTTTTTCAAGAATTATTCTGAGATGTTTTGGATATCTTGAATTTTGCAGTGACGGCTTTCATTTGTTTTGTGATTATCACTGTTATCATAATGACAATGATAATTTTCATTATTATTATTATTGTTACTATTATCATTGTTGTGATAATTCTGTTATTTTATCTTATATTTCGAAATTTGGTATATTTTGTTCTATTTACACTATATCGTGATTATGTATATTATATAAATACAAAACATACATACATACAATGTGTATATATATGTGTGTGTGTATGTATAT
>NW_028234413.1:3054096-3064096 GCF_977035675.1 Penaeus japonicus
AGGGGTATTTTAAGCTTTAATGTTCATATTAGGAACTATTTATGATTTAATGTCTGTGGATAATCGTTTACACATACGAAAAAACACACCCACACACACGCCTACAGGAAAGCGCGCGAGCACATCCACACACTCAAGCACACACACGTGTATGCGTGTGTATGCGCGCGCATGTATGTATATATCATTGACATATACTCTTCCATATAATGCGCATTTACATGTTATCGTTACAATTTTATATGGAGAGGTATTTAAAAGAGTTAAATAGCACTCAGCAGTCACTGATACTAAGAGAGTTATTGAGCAATTCATTCCTTTGTATTTTCATTTAAATATTGGTCACTTTTAGGATCATTTAGACATAAATGTGTGTGTGTGTGTGTGCATATGTTTGGCATATCTCTGTTATCATGTATTTAACTTACACATGCAGAAAGATGTAAGAAACCATAAATTGCACCACAAATCAAGAGAATATATAATTGATTCCCTTTACCAAGGTGAATCTAATTGGGCTGGGGTAAAAGTTGCTGAATCTCAGGACCAAATCCGCTCTCTGCTCTGAATATCATTACCTCATACTTTTGTCTCAATTAGATATATTGTTGTCGTCTTAATTGAGGGTCCAATTATAGAGATAAGGTCAGAGAGCCTATATGGAATGCGGAGGATTCCAGTGGGCAGAAAAGCAAGGGGGAGGGGTGGTGGTGGTAGTTTGGAGGGGGGGGGGGCAAGGCAGGTGGATTTGGGAGGGACCTAAGGCACTATAGAAAGGATAGGAGGGAAGAGAAAGGTAGGAAGGATGATGGGTTTTGAAGAAAGGAGTGATCGGGAAAGTATAAGATTCTCTACTTTAAATTTTAGGTTTCTCCCCTTTGCTTGTAGCCCTCTCATTGATGTGGGAATACATATCGTGCCGGGCACTATCACCACATTAATATCTCATTATACTGATATCATTTGCTGTTGATGTATTATCGTATTATCAGTATCATGTCCAGTATTATATCTACATTACCAAGTTTCCATTTTTTCTTTCTTTTGGTAAATTAACATGCTTATATCTAATTTAATTTTTATCACAATTACAGACCCAGTAAATAAATCACACCAAACAGCACAAGCATACAAATCTACTTAAAATATACTTCAAGTAAACTAAAGTAAACTTAATCTACTTAAGTGAACTAACAATATACAGTAAACGTACGTATTATATATCCTCGTCTCTGAAACTGGTACACACCAACCTAACGTACACAGACGTGCACATAAACGATGCACATGATAGCATCGGTGATAAGCTGGCCATAAAGGCAAGAGGTTCCGATAACGGCATACAGGTGATATCTGCATCAAAGCCTTGGAATAAACACACCAACCGGACACTAAAATATGTATGCCGGAAAATATGTCGACGCTTCTTGTGTAAAAACGCTCTTTATGAGAAGATTCAACTGGGAGAGAAATTGTTCTATGCAAATATTTGTTGGTGGACTAGTGATAGGTTGCTGATATAAATTACTCTCTTTTTTTATTTTTTTATTTTAGCAAATCCTTACTGTACATTTACATGACATCAAACTAAATCCGCATTTTCCCTTTATCTTTTTTTCCCAACGAGAAATAATTTATTCCAACAGTGCAACGGGGCAGAAAGATGGCCGGATGACGAATAAAAGTGCTGGATCTCTTTTGAATGGAATTGGATCTCATGTACTTCCTTGCAACGATGGTAACCTCAACTTGTTTAGAGAATTTATAACCGTTGTTGATCCTAAGGTCTCGAGACTTTTTCAGCTTTTTTTTCCTATATATTATATATAATAAATTTATAATATTATATTATATTTAATTTTTTTTATATTATATATTTTTTTTATTTATATATATATAAAAATTTTTTTGGGTTGTTTTGTGTGTATATTTTTATTATAATATTTAAAATTTATAATATATATTATATAAAAATTTTTTTATTTTTATTATATATATTATATTTATTTTTTTTTGGGTTTCATATTTTTTATATATATATATATAAAAATTTTTTTTTGGTTTTGTTTTTTTTTTATATTTTTTTTTATATATATATATAAAATATATATATATAAAAATTTTTTTTTGATATTTTTATGTATAATAATAAAAAAACAAAAAATATATATAAATTAAAAATTTTTTTTTTTTAGTATTTTTATATATATATTTATTTTTTTTATATGTATGTATGTATATTTATAATTATAAATAATATATATATATAAAAAAATTTTTTTTATATTTTTAAATTTTTTTATATATTATATATATATATATAAAATTTATTTATAATAAATATATATAAAATTTTTATATATATATTTATATATATATATATTTTATATTTAAATATATATATATATTTTTATATATTAAAATATATAATTTATTTAAAATATATTATATTTATATATAATATTAAAATATATATAATATAAATAAAAAAAACAAAATATTTTTTTTATATTATTATTATATATATATATTTAAAATATATATATATTAGTAATAATGTTAAAGATAAATAATAAACAAAATAATTGGTTTGGGTTTTGCATATGTATGTATGTTATATATATATATATATATAAAAAATATTTAAAAATATATATATATTATATTATATTAAAATAAAATAATTTATAAAATAAATAATAAAAAAAATTGTTGGTTTTTGCATATGTATGTATGTATATATATAATAAATTTTATATATATATAATTTTATATATATATAAAATATATTATATTTATTATTATATTATATTTAATATTTTATATATATAAAATTTATATATAAAAATTTGGTTTTTCATATTTTGAAAATTTTAATTATTATATAAATATGGGTTTTTTTTTTTATATTATTATTTTATAAATATATATATTTATAATATATATTTTATATATAAATAAATATTTTTGGTTGGCAATTTTAAAAAAAAAAAAAAAAATATTTAAAAAATAAAATTTTTTTGGGCTAATTTTATATAAATTAAAATATGGGGTGGGTTTGGAGGTTTAAATTTAATTAAATAAAAAGGGGGGGGGAAGGAGGAGGATAAAATTTATTTATATTTTTTTGTGTGTGTGTGTGTGTTGTTGTTGTATAATATTTATAAAATATATATAT
The DNA here is from genome assembly GCF_977035675.1 of Penaeus japonicus. Classification (NCBI taxonomy): domain Eukaryota; kingdom Metazoa; phylum Arthropoda; class Malacostraca; order Decapoda; family Penaeidae; genus Penaeus; species Penaeus japonicus. The sequence goes on from NW_028234413.1 coordinate 3,057,275, forward strand.
ATATAAAATATTAAATAAAATATATTATATAAAATATATTTATAAAATATATATATATATATTTATTATATATATATATTTTATATTATATATTTATATATATATTTATATATATATATTAAAAATATATATTATTTAAAATATTATATTTATATATATATTTATTTTATTATATTATATTAAAATATATAATATAAAAAGGTTGTGTGTTGATAGTAAGATTTATTATAAATAATAAAATATAATAATAATAATAAAATTATAATAAATAATAATTAATAAAAATAATAATATAATAATAATATATAATAAAATTTATATAAATTTTATAATATATACAAAAAATTGTTTTGTTATATTATTATTTTTTATTATTAAAAATATATTATATATTATATATTATATATAAATATATTATATATTTATATAATATGTATATATATATATATATATATATATATATATATATATATATATATATATAAATATGTGTGTGTGTGTCTGTGTGTGTGTGCGCGCGTGCGTATGCATATGTGTATAAATATATATATATATGTATATATATGTATATATATATGTGTGTATATATATGTATATATATATATATATGTGTGTGTGTGTGTGTGTGTGTGTCTGTGTGTGTGTGAGTATGTGTGTCTATGTTTACATATGAATATAAATATATATAACTTTTTTTCTCCACCTCCATCTTGCCTTGTAACTGCTTAGCCTACTTATAATGGCTTTTCAATTCTCATTCTCCCTTGCCCCTTCCAGACCGACCACTCCTGCAACAAGAGCCAAGACTAAGAATATCAGTTTGTTATCTGCCTGTCCCTTCACTATGGCCTGACATGTCCATATTATCTCAAATGATGTTTCCAGCATAGAATTATTAGGTACATAGTTCGGACGATAACTAGGTAACTGTAACACGGTCTTTGATTGCATTCCTGCAGATAACAGATGGAGATAATTTGTTGAAGGAGATCATAGCTGATTAAGTAACTGTCGAAGGAGGAATGCTCTTAGATCATCTTGAACATAAATTCTATACATCAAAGAAGAGAAAGGCAAGATGAAGAAAAACGTAAAGGCGCTAATCTTTTTTTTCCACTTATAAAATTTTATCAATACCATTCATGATCAAGGTTGCCCATTTTATTTAAATTATACATATGCATATATATATATATATATACATATATATATGTGTGTGTGTGTGTGTGTGAACACACACAAATATATATACATATATGTAAATTTTTATATATATATATGTGTGTGAGTGCGCGCGCGCGATTGTGTGTGAACACACAAATATATATACATATATGTAAATTTATATATATGTGTGTGTGTATGTATATGTATATATAGATAGATAGATAGATAGATACATATATATGTATATATAAATATGTGTATGTGTGTGCGTGTGTATGTGTGCGTGCGTGTAGGATATGAATAAGCTTATGGAATACACATAAGAAAATATACTTAAATTGGTTCTGCGAAAAGTATGTTTACAATTGCAATTTTCTTGACAAAATGTGTTAAAGACGTGGAATTTTTATACTATATTTAGATTACATATCTACCAAAAGAAAAAAATACAGCAGAAGAGCGACCTCTTCCTACAAAGGCGTCCTCATGAACAAACCTAACCCCCAGTGATCAAGGTGGCCAAAGAGCCACCTTAGGAAAAGGTGGTTTTGAGTGATAAAGATATCACAAGCCCTTTACATTATGACGTCATCGACTTCCTGTAGGTCTCTGCCGACGGTTGATGGTTGTTGCTGCCGCTGCCGCTGCTGCTGTGTATGATACTATCGCCATTATTAGTGACGACCATCACCGTATTGACAGAGATGGATCGCCGAGAAAAGCAGTGTTGATGCCTCCCGCCGGTTCATTCGTCAGCAGCCAAACATGCATGTGACGTGGCAGTCCATGATTGGTCATTACGTTTCAAGTAGGTGATGTGGAAAGATACGATTGGACAGCACCTAGCTAGAGGGTGACAGATGATTGGCTGATGATTGATGAGTCCTGTGCCCAGGAAAAACAATTAGTCAGATTCATGACGATAACGCTGACCATTTCCACCGCCGCAGCCCGAACGGGCATCGGCCCGAGAGAAATCTATACAGGGTAGGACAAAAACCGGCTCAGCGCTGCCGCGACATCGGGATGCTGCCTCTTTATCGCCACCAACATCTCTGATTCGACGTGTTGGATCCATTGATCACCCTGTTGGTCGTATCAACTTTTTGCACCTCCTCGGAGACCAGATCTGCGAGCATCACAAACGACGATGCAGAGTTTATCACACCGACAGGCAGACACCATCCAGCCCAGCCAGATGAAGGGAACTTTCGGCACGGTCTCGACTTTCTTTTTCTTTCTCCATCTTGTCTTTTATTGTTGTTGTTAAGAGAGCATTTGTGCCATAATACTAGAGAACTATATATTATAATGTATATGTGTCAGTGAATGCTTATATCTTGTGTGTGTGTGTGTGTATGTATGTATATGTGTGTGTGTGCATTCTTCTATCCCCAGATAAAGATATGTATGCATGTGTTCGTTTGTGTGCACATCACGCGCCTTTAGACAATTCGCTATCAGTGAGATTTCGACCACAGAGATCACTTTGATGCTGCAACGCCACACATCTCGAGCTATCTCACCTTGTCTGCGCCATATCTCGTCCTCGTAGACTTCGAGAGACGAGCCACCAACCACGTGGCTTAATCCATGGATCACCTGACACTCGGCGGCCGATTATCAGACGAGTTGTCGACTTTCTTACTCGAGCTGTCGACATTTCTTATCCGGAGTCGATATGCCACGATGGCCTCTTCAATCCTTGCTGCAATTCCGTTGTGTCCTTCTTGTTTGTCTCGGATTCCCCGTTTTCTTTATCTGTCACATGCTGTGCCAAAAGATACACGACATACTGCATATATGTTGAACATTGGGGTAGTGCCCGTGTCGACGCTGCACAAAGGAAGGAAGGCGTCTGTGTGTGTGTGTGTTTACGAAGAGATAAATATAGCCACGCTAACAGATATGTAAAATACATTTAAAAATATATATTACCAAGATTTTGTTTATTGTTTTTGTTTGTTTGTTTGTTTTTAGTTCGTTTTTTACTACATATCAAATCCATCAAAATAGTTATTTTTTTTCTTATATGTATCATCTTTTGCTTATTACCTTCATATTATCATATCATTATAATGTTCACCATAAGTAGTACAGCAATTTCTTCTTTTTGTCTCTTTTCCCCTCTCTCTCTCTCTTTCTTTCTTTCTTTCTCTCTCTCTCTCTTTCTATATATATATAAATATATATATATAAAACACATATATATATATGTATATATATACATATATATATGTATGTATGTATGTATATGTGTGTATACACGTATGTATACATATATGTATGCGTACCGGGGTATGTATAAATATATACATATATGTGTATGTATATATATACATACATATGTATATATGTATATATATACATATATACATATATATGATATATATATATATATATATATATATATATATATATATATATATATATATATATGTTCACACATTCTGTTCTTCCCTGTTATCAACTGATCAAGGAACCATCATTATTTCCTAGACCAGATGGGGAGATAGAGCGTCCATCCAGGCCCACCTCCTGTCAATCATTAGGGAGCTAGATCCACACTCTCCTTTAGATCAAGACCTTTATCTTTTAGGCTTTTCTATAATTGGTTGATAATTGTTTCTTCTGTTTGTGTCCAAGATACGTCTCATATTTTGTTGTTGTTGGTCTAGTCTCTATGTGGCATTGTACGTCTCTCTCTCTCTCTCTCTCTCTCTCTCTCTCTCTCTCTCTCTCTCTCTCTCTCTCTCTCTCTCTCTCTGTGTCTTTCTCTCTCTCTTCCATTCTTTTTTCTCCATATACGTGACCTAAGTCGTAGTTATAGATATTATTTGTCCTTCCCAAAGTGTGAAGATCCATTTAACTCTAATTTCCTAATAACAGCCACACAAATAATTGTTCTTCTCAATTATGTGATTGAACAAAAATATTTAGGGAATGATAAGCACCAACAGCTGCAGCTTCTGTCGAAAGAGAAAGAGAGAGAGAGAGAGAGAGAGACCTATACATCAATACGGAAACTAGACTTCACCCTATTTTTGTTAAATCACATGTTTATCTATATATTTAGCAATAAGGATAAGTTTCAGTTGATCATTATGATATTGGCGTACTAGATGGTAAGACTATTAGATACGGCATAGATATAGAGCTGTGGGTGGTAAGATAGAGCCAATAGAGATTAAAAGATAAGAATAGGCAGGAATGGTTTGGTTGATACCAATGTATGTCAAGGGAGAAAAATTGGGATAAAGTTAGGAAGAGGGAGGAAGAGAACGACGTAAACGAAGGAAGAGAATGGGAATTGGATCAGAAAATAAAGAAAATGAGAGAGACAGGTGGGCGTGAGGTGAAAACGTTATGCCTGGAAGCGGGGGGGTGGGGGCAGGAGAGGGAGGACGTCTTCCGGTGAACTCTCTGATGGACAGATATTCTCACGAGATAAACGCCATCATTCACCTCACACACAGTGACAAACACAGTCGTCCTTTCTCTCTTTCTTGCAGTGTCAAGTGACGACAGTTCGTGGGTCTTCGCGACCTTATTTCAGGTCTGTTAATTGTCTCGTGTAATTATATTGACCCATTAAACTTCTGTGATTTTTTTCCTTGGGTGGCTGGTTAGGTGATAGGGTCACTGCTGCAGATAACAAAGGCCCATCAAGAAGGGAGGAGGGGAAAGGAGGAGACAGGGAGGGGGGGGGTAAAGATGGAGGGAATAATAATCCACCTCAATTTCTGGTTTATGTTATATATCCCTTATTACTTCAACATTGAGTTAGGATCGGTTCATTCATCACTATCGTAGGAATGACTTACAAGCACATGAAACCTCTGTAAGCTCACTTCTGAAATCGATCTTACATTTGACAGAGCCTCTTCTCCCCTTCAGCGGTCGCCAGCGACGGCAGCAGCATTCGAGCGGAACGTGTGAACGGTAGTGGAACGTCACGAAGCGCTGGAAGGAAGGACGGGAAAAATGTGGGTGGAAGAATGGGTGGAGTGAGATACCGCATGGCCGGAGATCCTATCACGGCGCCCTTAGATCCGCCCGAGGATCAGGTAGCGGCTGCCGCCGGACTCTACCCCCTTCCCTACACTAACTCCATTTGGCATAAATCATTTGTCTTTTGCGAATAGAATCCTTTACAATACCTAAGACAAATTTAACATACCATATTCACACTGATTCAGGATTTTATTTTTATACTAACCTGAAACGTAGACAAAGCGACTCAAAACGGATATATATATATATATATATATATATATATATATATATATATATATATATATATATATATATATGTGGCTGGATGTAGATGTTAAGATGTACGTACCAGTTATGTGTTATGTGTAAATTGTATATATCTATATTACTAACACTATTTGTGTAATTGGCCGTCCCGTCCCCGGCACCGGGCACCCGAGCGATCTAAAAACACGGAACATATATTTATATATATATATATATATATATATATATATATATATATATATATATATATATATATATATATACAGTATATATATATATATGTATATATATATGTATGTATGTATATGCACATATATATATATATATATGTATGTATGGATCTATCTATCTATCTCTCTCTCTCTCTCTCTCTATATATATATATATATATATATATATATATATATATATATATATATATATTACACACAATAAATACGTTTGTCTAATAAAACGCATTAAAATAAATTGTGCAGCACTGTCGTAAAAGGCTTCATGAATACTTACTTCATCGTAATGATCACCAATATATAACATATGTATATTATCTGACAGAAGTGTGTGTGTACGGGTGTATGTATATATATATATATATATATATATATATATATATATATATATATATATATATATAATTTAATATTTACATATACACACAAATCTAAAACTAATAATAACGATTCCACATCCAAGGTAAATAAATCAGCGAAATGTTTCCTTATAACAGTTATTCATTCCTTCAGAGGCGGACAGATTTCATATAATCTGACATGTTTGTCTTTCGTATGCTTTATTCACATCGTCTCTAACATTGATTCTGATAATATTCACGCACGTATATATGTATAAAGTTTTACAAAATAGATAATTGTGAACATTAAATGCAGTATCATTTTAGAAAGTAAGATTTTGTACATACACTGTATATAAAACATTACCACAGCAAAACTATATATATATATATATATATATATATATATATATATATATATATATATATATATATATATATATATGACATTCGGTCATATATGTGTATAGAGATATATTCAAAGGATTGACAACTAACATGTACATAAATCATTTTGAGGATGTTCTATTCTTAATAAACTTAGTATCGTCCAATAACGATTCAGTTCAAATCCCATTTTCTTTGTCTGTATTTGTCGTGACGTCATGACACTGCAACAACACCTGGCCGTGAAAATACTATTAACAGTCCACCTTATTAAGCCTCGACCAGCATCCCACTGAGGATAATATGTACCATTGCAGACGGGCAGGTGTCCCGGTGAATAAATACCGTTTTTTATATGTAGGTGTGTATGTATGTAACATATGGATAAAATATACACAAATACATTTAACACACACTTTCTTACCCACACACAC
>NW_028234413.1:3089096-3091596 GCF_977035675.1 Penaeus japonicus
TCATTATACACCTACCCTCCGTAACCTGAGAATAACTTATTAGTTTTCGCTTTTATTATACTGATTCTATTGTATTGCATTTCCTAAGAGGTCAAATGATTTTTTGACCTGTTATCAGTGTATCGAGGGAGTGGGTCGAAGGCACGTGCACTATCGTCTTGGCTCATCGCGCTTCTAGCTTCACTTTTGTTTCCACGTGATTGTCATTTGTTTTTCAAGATGGCCGAGGGTTCGTCTAACAGTTAAGCACTTATAAAACGCTTCACAAGTGCCCTCGCGATGCTGAAGGATCTGTTCAAGCTTTAAGGATCTCTCTATTCATCGGCAATCTTTAAATTCAACCGATCAAGGTCCTCGTAAAACCATCGACGTCACTCACTGTGCGGCAGCGAGGGATACAACGTGTGTGGCTTGGCTGAGAGAGTCAAATCAGCAGTTCTATTTATTCACAGCTGACTGACATGACTCGCAGAGTGACACGTATCCATTGTGTGAATTACGAGGACACTGTCTGGAAAGACTTGACTTCGTGATCCACAAAAATAGGGGGTACTCTCAAGAGAATAAAATTAAGATCCTTCAAACAAAGAGGAAATGTGATGAGTCTTGAAAGGATTAAAGAATATTTCTGCTTTAAAAGCAGAAGGATATGTCTTTGCCAACACTGACGTAATCTTATGAAGTATGTACAAACTTGTTTGGAATTTTGGGACGTGAATGTTCCAGTTTAATCACACATGAATTTATCGCAAGTAACTTTAAAACCTTACGTATGGTTGTTGATTTAGAAGCGAATCGAGGAGTAAATCCTAATGTATCAAAAGTCAAAAAGTAAACAAATATCATCAGTAAATAAACATTATTGATATCAATAATGACAAGGTGGAGGAGGAAGTGGACATGGCGAGGCCGACAATGAGGAGGAGAATAATGTTGATGATATGAATGACAATAGCAACTGAAATGAGAATAACTTTAATGAAGAATGAATACTATGAATATAGATTATTAAGAATCATACAAGATATATCGTTATTCTCCGAAGAATAAAGATTAGGATCGCTCTGCTTATTACATTCTGCTTGATAGACATATATACGGTTACTTCTGGATATTGACAGCTTTCCTTTCGCAAACATCACAAGTGTTCTGAATAAGTTTAGTTCTGAAATACGAATGTGAACTGAAAAAGTATGTGTGTGTACGTGCGCGCGCTAAACTACAACGAAAAGTAAAATAAAGTCAAATAACCCTTCTCTTTGTTTCTGCTTTCTCTCCTCTCTATCTTTTTACCCACTCTATCGCTCTGACTCTGGGAAATCTATCGGACTTTCTCTCTCGGTGACGTTCTTTTTTGCAATAATAACTTTCCTGCAGTGAATAGTGATATAATTTCCCCTCACTTTATTATACTTTATCTCTATCCACCCTATCATCACACTTATCTCTTCTTCTGCCTGTTCGTGCCCGTAGTGATCAGATTATTGGTAATTGTGGCATACCCCACTTTATTGCTCTTCCGATCTCTGTGTACCAGACAATATGGACTAAACAGTTACTCCGTAACTTCAGTTTTGACAGGTAAATTTGAACTTTTCTAAGAAAAAGAGAGAGAGAGAGATCTTGGGCATTCGTGATACAATGTAAGTCTTGTAAAATCATGTAGAGCCAAACCGTTTATTCATCCTTATTGTACATGTATACGTAAACATACAAACACATACTTGCGAGTGGGTGTTTGTATACCTGTATACATGTAAGTTGGCCTCTCTCTCTCTCTCTCTCTCTCTCTCTCTCTCTCTCTCTCTCTCTCTCTCTCTCTCTCTCTCTCTCTCTCTCTCTCTCTCAGAACATGTTTTGGCACCACTGTTTGTCCCAGTAAATACAGGCCTCCTGAAACATATAGTCTATCCTAATGGCTATTCAGGCCATCAGTATTTATTATTCACCAAAATCCTTTTTTTCGGCGAAAATTATCATCATAAAATATCCGTACACATTTAATATTCGAGCAAAATTGCATCTGTAAAATCTAATCAAATGAAGTTCCCTTACTACAAATGACAATAATCATGTTATTCAGTGCTGTAGTATCCGTCGTGTTTGGAAATCTTATTCTTTGAAGCCAGTCATAAAAATAATAATAACAAATAAAAATAAGAATGATACTGATAATAAGAATAGCAAGAACAATCATAATTATAATTATGAGAATTACAATTCTAATAACCCTGATAATATTAGTAATAATAAAAAATGAAAAGGATAATGACAATAATAATGATAAGTTATAAGGATGAAGAAAATAATAATAATGATACAAATATCAATGAAATGATAATGACAGTAATGATATTCAATTATGATAATGATAACGAGAAATATTATTGTAGTAATGAAAATAAACGGCTACAGGTTAGAAAGGAAAATTACATATATACTGTACATGTTTTAACACTTCTATATGAGTATATTTCTAGATATTTCGTATTTGAAAAAA
>NW_028234413.1:3096596-3101596 GCF_977035675.1 Penaeus japonicus
TTCATTTACATTATTTCATCACCGTCATTATTGTTTGGCTTTCTTCACTGACCAAAGCAATTGTCCGTTTATTACAAAGTTATTGTTATCCTTATTATCATTATTTTCATTATGTTTATCATTAATCGGTACTGCCATCATTACACTCAATAAAAATATATTGGGGTCACCGTGAATATTTTTAATAATTACTTTTATCGCATTTATGATACTATGTTCTCGTGATTACTGTCATTACTATTATCATCAATCATATATATATATGTGTATACATATATATATATGTATGTATGTATGCATATATGAGTATATATATAAATGCATGTATGTATCTATGTTATATACATAAATACATATACAAGTGTGTATATATGTTTGTTTGTTTTTTTCAAATATCTACTTCGGCACTAGCAATAACTCAAAAATAGCACACATACGCGCGCGATATATATATATATATATATATATATATATATATATATATATATATATATATATATATATATATACATATATATATATATATATATATATATATATATATATATATATATATATATATATATATATATATAGTATGCTGGCGCTAAAATAAATGATGAATATGTTTTTTTTCTTTTATTTGTTTTACTTCTCGAAAACCGCCCTTTAATTGCCTTTCATCACACTTCGTCTGATCCTTCGATAGTAAAACGACTAACTCTAATATTGTGTCCTTATTTTCGTTCGTGTAGTTAGGATCTGTTTTAGAATTAATGTCAAATAACGTGATAATAATGATACTATCAATAATAACTGGAACATTAATGTTTTAAAGAAAAGTGTACATAATGACAAAATTAAAGTAACTTAAAAAAAAGAACTCTGCTAACAATAATAATGATTATGATGAATCATATGAACATATAAATATTAGAAACATTTACTAAGAAAAAAAAATATCCAAGAAGGCAACTTGAAGCGGAATTGGCCCTAAATCGTAGTCCTTCTGGGCGCGCCATTACGACCATCAGCGAACAATCAGACTAGCCAATTTAGCCCACTTTCTTCAATTATTCACTTTGCGGTCATGTTCGTCCAATTAGAGTTCAGTTAGTGGGTCGTTCCTGTCTCAATTAATAGAAATTCTAATTGAACATTAATACTGCGAGGGAGCGATAGTAATAGTATACATAGAGAGAGGAGAAAACGCAATGCAGCGTTTTGGAGACATGGTCAATGTTGTGGGTATAAAACAGGCCAGTTTTAGTGATGATTATCTTGGGTGACCTTTTAGGGCTGATAAGGTTAGGACCATTGTCTCAGGTATTATGTAAAGCATTTGGCAGATGTTTTATCTACTTACTTTTCTTATTCATTCATTACAATATTCACAAAAAAATCTATACATGTCGTTTTCTTTTCTATTCCCCTCGGTATCACCGATACACTGTTCTTATATATAACGTTTGAATTTTACTCACATCAGATCTGCAGAAACGTTTTGAAAATAGCTTTCTACATCTGCCATCTACATCTACATCAGTTAGAATCAGCACATCGAAAATCAACAGCTATTCAGCGACAAATGCTGGGTGCACGTGCTGTGTGTTAAGGCGTGTGTTTAACCTACGTCCATTCTTGTCGATGCCAGCATGGGGCTACTAGTATCGAGGGAGAAGGAAGGAGAGGAGATACAGAACGAGAAGGCCAAGTAAAGTGTGAGAAGGAGGCTGAATAAAGAGAAGATGGAAGATGACGGAGATGAGGGGTGGGATATAGGGAGACTAAAAGAGGAGGGAATAGAGAAGGAAAGGGGATAGGGAAGGAGAAAAGCGGCTACTCTCTAAGGTTCAACTGACCGTGTTATGGTTGGATTTACTTGAGTGGAGGGAGAAGATAGAACAAGGGTAGTGATCCGAGGTCAAGGGAAGATTTGCCTCCTTTTAACTGCCTTCGTCTATTCCATCTTTCCATTTCTTTTTTCCTTCCTTGATTCATGGCTTGCCATAATACACACCATATGCGAATTTAAGTATGAAGAGATTAACTCCTCTCCAAATTGATAATGAAGTTTACATCTTTATTCTGACTAAATTCTCTAAAGTGACGTTCTAATCCTTTTATAAAAGAAACAAAAAGACAAGAGTCTAATGACAACCGCGATATTACCTTTATGAAAGTCGCAAATTTCAGCCTTTAAACAGGATTTATGAGTCTCTAAATAAGTAAGATCTAAATAAGTACTAAACACTATATCCTTTTTTGTCTACTCCCTCCCTTTTCCCTCCCCTTCCCGCTTAGCTAAGTAGTCGCGGACATTTAAGAAATTAAACAAATGCGAGTGAACACGAACAAAACGGGGCCCGTCCCATCCCTCCTGCCGTGTGTACAATCTGGAAATAATACCACGATTTTGTCCCGTAAGTGTTTTCAATAGTGGACATCCGGGAGATGCCGGACGCGTTTGCATCTAGGCGGATAAACGGATAAAGAGGGTAATTGAGTCGGATAAGGGGATAATTCGGCCAAGCGGCGTGGATAAATGGGTAATAGCCGGCGTCCGGTGCGTCAAGTCACATTTCCATTATGGCGAGTCTTTGATAATCCCGGGTTATGTTCGGGAGCTGGACATTAGGGTCCGCTCTCTGTAAGCTGTCTGTCTCTTGCCGTCTCTGCCTCTCTCAATCCCCCTTCCCCTACTCTTACTCCCTTTCCTCTGTGTGTGTGTGTGCTAGAGTGTATGTGCGTATATGTGCGTGTATGTGTGTACATGTATGTGCGTGCGTGCGTCCATATTATATATATATATATACATATATATGTATATATATATACAAATATGTGTATATATATACATATATATGTATATATATATACATATATATGTATATATATATACATATATATGTATATATATACATATATATGTATATATATATACATATATATGTAAGCCATTGGTTATAGTGCATTAAAGGTGCATTAGATAGGTGTAGACTACCGCACTACATAGGTGAAAGTCGACAGTTCCCATGTAGCTTTAAATAAAATCCAAACAAAACATTGAAAAAGCGAAAGAAGACATCCAAGCACCCCTGAAGAAAATCACTTTAAGATATCTCTGTTTGATGTTTCCCTTCACGCCCCCCCCCCTCCCACCTTACCCCCCCTCTCCCATTCTAGTCTGATCGCTTATCTCTCCCACTATTCTCGTCGCGCGCTTCCTTATCTAAAAATTAGCGAGTTATAATAAATATCTACAATTACACTCGGTTATCAGCGCGTTGATGCATGAGGCGTATCATAAGGTGCGGAGGAACGTGTCCATCTCGCTAAACAGGTGTTTGTTCAATAGTTATTATGATGAGTGTGTGTCTGTTATACTACTATCTTATCCGTTATCAGTCCTTATCCCCGTTTCTACAGAGCTTCTTCAAAGAGGTGTGCATGATCTTATCGTAGGTGTATCTAGTCTCTTCATCTAACCTAATAAAGTAAATAACGATAAAGACAATAGAGTGTTTTTAATGGTAAATATGATTATGATTACTTTTCTAGACTATGAATATACTTGTTTATAAAGGATTATATTTGTTATTTCTATGATTTACCGTTAAGAATGCAATTCAGAATTTTCTAGCTGAATCTAGAAGGGTAATCAGAAACTTAAGGGAAGTAATTGTGTATGTGTATGAATGCGTGTATGTACAAATGTATACATACATATGTATAAATACAGATTATGGGTGTCTTATTTCATATGCATATAACTATATACTTATACATACATACAATGTGTATATATATATATATACATAATGTATCATATGTATATATATATATATACTGTATATATATATATATATGTATATATGTATGTGTATATATACATACATGTATGTATATAGATGGATAAAATACAAACATTATATATATATATATATATATATATATATATATATATATATATATATATATATTCTCTTATCTCTCTTGTTTTGACATCTCCATTCCTCGGATCCCTTTCCTCGCTTTTATATCTTTTCTCTTATTTAATTCTCTCTTTCTTTCTCTTTCTATTTCTATTTCTACATAAGCTCCTTTAAGTCAGAGACAAATCTTAGCCCCTCGTGCTCCCCTCCCCCAGAGACCCTCCACTGAAGGGTCCTTCCTCTGCGGAACGGATTTATTTAGTACGCCTTCCTCCTGTGTGTTTGTGAGTTGTGTATGTACTTAGATGTGTTTGTATGTGTGTGTGTGCGTTTGTGTGTTTGTGCGTGTGTGTGTGCTTGTGTATGTGTGTGTCACAAAATTGCGTGCGTTTAGTTGAGTCTGTTTATTACGATCTGTTGCTCACGTCAATCCCGGCTGTCGAATAGACGGACAAGTGACTCGATTAATTTGTTCCGCTTCGTCATCTCCAGACCCGTGTAACTGTTCTAGGCCATCTGTGCATTGAAGCCACTTCATTGCGAACGACCAGACGGACGCAATAAAAAAAGAAAAAAAAGAAAAAAAACATCGAAAATGTCTACAAAACATGTGCGTATGCGGACCACAGATGTCGCCATGAATGACTATTCTAAACTACGAGGAGAATCACTATGTAATTGTTCTTTCTCTTTTTTAATATCTCTGAAAAAGAAGATAGGAAAATATTCTGACCTGTACAAGACCATGCTGTAGGATATTCATATTTTGATTGAAATTATACGCCAAGCTAGTAGGCAAATATATGACAATATTACTTGAATAATAGTTGCATTATTACATCCTCTCTCTCTTGCTGGGAAAGAATACTGCGAACGTTATATGTTGTACTTTTTAGAGGAATCTTGATTGCACCCTGACAGATATGAAGATGAACTCTGCATAGTTAAGCAAGAAAGGCTGATTTATGCAGCAAGTTTCCATGGCACATTAAGCCATTCTGCCCCATTAAGTCATGTGTCTGTACTTTGATCTACCCCAACTAGTGCCCAATTTGTTCTTGACCTGTGTCTTTCCTCGTCATTTTC
>NW_028234413.1:3114096-3116596 GCF_977035675.1 Penaeus japonicus
TACTTTCCTTGCTCTCTTTTTTTATATATATATATCCCTAATCTCTCTCAATCTATTTGAAATTGCTTCTCTCTCTCTCTCTCGTTCTCTCCTTCCCTCCCCATCCCCCTCCCCCCCTCTCCCTCCCCCTCCCCATCTCCTCCCCCTCTCCCTCTCCCTCTCTCCCTCCCTCTCCCACTCGCTCTATCGCTTGCTCTCTCGCTCACTCTCTTGCTCCTCCCGCTCCTTCTCCCTTTCCCCCTCCCCTTCTCCTTCTACTTCTCCCTCTCTTTCTCTCTATCAATACTTTCCTTGCTCTCTATCTTTCTTTATATATATATATATATATATATATATATATATATATATATATATGCATATATATATACATATATATGCATATATACAGTATATATACATATATATATATATATATATATATATATATATATATATATATATGCATATATATGTATATATATATATATATACATATGCATATATCTATATATGCATATATATATACATATATATATATACATATGCATATATATATACACATAAATATACATATGCATATATATATATATATATATATATATATATATATATATATATATATATATATATCTGTGTTTTCAAATACCGAACTTATGATATTGCATGAGTCAAAGTTTTTCTCTCGGTCACTCATTAACCTACTCTCTATCTATCTTATCTCCCTCATTCTCCCTCTCACTAATTTACTCACTCACTCAGAAAAAAATGAATTGCTTCACAGACTTTAACGTTAAAACAGTTAAGATTAACTTTTTATTCTGATTAATCTCTTTGATTCAAAATTTCCACACGTCATCACTTTCATAAAGCAGATCTAAATTCAAATCTGATGAGCACGTTATTCACCACGTCATTTACATTGCTCCAAAATAGTTGTTCCACGCTGTAGGGAAGGGACCGGTATATTTCAAGCCCGATTTTAACATCAATAAATGCAATAAGGCATTATCTCCTCGTGTTTTCCGACTTCAATAATGCATCACCTTTTAGCATTTCCAAGTGTTTACATCCATCTCGGTCCTGTACAGCTCAGCCACGAAGCGTCTTGGGATCTGTAATGAAATCTTTACCTCTAGAGTGTTTGATTCGAACCGACCAGCTGATACGCTATATTCATTAATTAGGAGATACACCTACCGTAGGAACGATGGAGGATAGCAATGATTATTGTCATTTTCACCGTGACCAAACTTTAAAACATGTTAATGTTGAAATAATACCCTACAAGTAAACATTTTAAACACGATATCCATATATTCATAGTAGGTCACGAATGAACATCACCCTTTTGTATTTACATGAAATAACGTATAACAGAGAAGTAAACAATAAAGAGGACGATTCTGTTGTAAATCTTGAAAAGAAGTATTGTGCATCAATGCTGTTTTCTTCTCACTGATTTTATTCACTTTCCTTACAAGTAGTGCTCAGTTGCACAATGTGTATGTCTATATGACTGCTCCGTTATGGAGTTTCCAAATATGTCACACGGCATATATGTGGTGTATAAAGAGGTATTGTATGTAAAGAGTATTTGAATAAAATATATTCACAGGTGCTATGTTGTACGTTTTGCCGCGTGGAATAGAATACATCAAGTTTATCCCGTATATTTACTCATTTATATACTTAATATCATTAACCATTGAGAAAAAAAATGCTCTCGGTTTACAGTTACCAAAAAAGAAGTGAAGAACAAAACACTGAAGAATTCTTAGTACTGCCTCAGACACTGAGGCAACATCAAAGACTATAAATCATTATTTCGGCAATGGGCGCTCTCTGAGTCTGCCCATCTATGTGTTTCATGGAGCCTCGGAGATTATCGTAAAAGGGTCTCAGGGGATAATTAAGTCCAAATTGTTTCTTCATATCGGCGGGTGTCTCCGCACGTAGATGTGTTTGTGTGTGTTTATGTGACTCGCATGGATGCCGAAATATATCGAATACTACATACACCAAAAAAAGTTAAATTATGATAAAGTAATGCAGATTTGAATTTATGTACGTAAACAGTTATATATGCAGACATGTTGATTCTATATATGTGTGCATTATATGTATACATATATATATACATGTATATATATAAGTATATATGTATATGTATATATATGTATATATATAATATATGTATATATGTGTATGTATATGTATATATATATGTGTGTGGGTGTGTTTGTTTGTCTGTTTGTTTGTCTAGGTCTGTGTACACATTCACACATACCCCCCCCCCCTACATATATATATATATCTATATATATATATATATATATATATATATACATATATATGTATGTACGCGCGCATGTGTGTCTGTGTGTGTGTGCACACTCACATATCCAAACATGCATGCATATATATCTATCTATATATATATATATATATTACATATATATATATATATATATATATATATTTATATTTATATATATATGTATATATGTATATATATACATAT
>NW_028234413.1:3126596-3131596 GCF_977035675.1 Penaeus japonicus
TATATATATATATATATATATATATATATATGTGTGTGTATATATTATTTGATATGACCTGACATCATTAGAGTTCAAGGCTAATACATGTACTGTGATAAGAGATAAATGGTCGAAGATATACGATATACAGTGAGTATGTGTTTACATATAACGACATTCCATGCTCTACCTCCACTTAGTAACATGAGTAACTGTTGTAATGTGACACCTTCATGTCTGTGGCACTAAATGACACTGGTTCACCTCATAATGTCTTAGTCCACGCGCCTGTCTCCCCTCCCACCTCTTTCTCTTCCTACTCAACTCCCCTCTGTGTTTACAATCAGATCCTGATGACAGGTGAGGGAGTAAGAAGAGGAGGGAGGGAGATGTCGTGTTACACATCCAAGTGCCAGACTTTGCCACGCGGTTTGGGGCGTGACGGTAGAACACTCTACTTAGAATTTCTAGTTGTCCATGTGCATGGTATGATTATATTCTTTGAGTATGAATCTTGATACTGAAAGAAAACTCCACCAATCTTTGATTTGTAAATATGCATATTTCCCCCTTATTTCCACACGTATATATAAACGGACACAAGCGTGTGTACTATAAAAAATATGTATATGTGTATGTGTACATACATATATACAATGTATGCATACTATGTGTATTTGAATGTGTTTGCATATTTTTATGTGAAACACATACAGACGCGAGCGTGCATGCACAGAACATGAGTATGGTTGTGAAATGCATTTCAGTTTAGTCCCGGCGAACCATGAGAGGTGTGGATATCATTTGACACGACTACGATAACTAGCGTCTCAGCTTACAATGTTTAGGGTCAACAGGTCAGCTCGTGGCGCCTCTTTGTTTATCTAAATGAGGTCAACCAAACTGACGTATTCATTTACAAATTGTTCTGTGTAGTTGATGCCTGCACATGATGGAATAACCAAATAATTTAAACTTGTGCGTTATGGTTGTGTCGTTCATAATCATACAAGCAATAATAATGATTCATTTCATACCTAGGATTATAATGATTCATTGATAATTATGGTTATTAGTTTAATGATAATCATGATAGCAAAAATGCTGTTGTTGCGATAACGATAACTATAACGATGTTAATTTGTTTTTATCAATCTATTACGCTCATGGAGCGGCTGACCTATGTCAATAATGCTAATAGTATTAACAGGAAAATGCAAAAATTAAATTGTATGATAACTCTTAAAAGCAGCAATAGTATAAATTGAGAAAATAGAGGTAAGAAAAAATAATCATATAATGATATTGAAAAATGTATTACAATCTGAAGCAAATATATCTTAATAATAGATGGTAATAATAATTACAGTAAAAGAAATGAATCAACACTTATAATAATCATAATAATGACTGATAAAAATTATCATAATGACAACAATGGCTGTAATTATGGAGATAACGATAATGATGATGATAATAATAATAGTAACAGCAACAATAGTAATTATGACAACAATAATGAAAATGATAACGATAATGATAATAACAATCATAATAATGATAATAACAATAATAATTGTAATGATAATGATAAGGAGAATGCTAGTAATGCTGCCAACAAATATAGCAATAGCAAGCTAACAACAGTAATTTTAACAATGACATATTTGATGTTAATAAAAACAGCAATTATAATATCAATGATAATAATAAAATTGATTATGATAATCATAATAGCTTTATCGTTATTATTAATTACAATAATAATAAATTATAATCATGATAATGATAATGATAACATCAATATAAAAGTAATAATGATAAATCCATCAAATTCAATACTAAAATTAATACTGATAATACTTCTAAGAATGATACCAGTGCAGTAGTAGTAATACTAAAAACAATAGCCATAATAAAAAACACGAAAATAGACGAATAGAATTTGATAAAAGAAAAAAAATGTTTTTAATCTCATAATGTCTGCTATAATTGCGATCGTCATTATGTTGTTCTTCATTGTGTTTTGTAGGTTCTTCAATAAATCGTTTTTTTGTCATATAAGTTGAATAATAATATGGATTATATCAGACCGACAAAAATTAATGAGTAAAATATTTTTACTCATTCATCAGTCTGAAGCCGATGAGTGAATTTTGTAAATTAATTATCCATTAGGCTAATTGATTTTCTTTTTATAAATTTTACATTTTTTTTCAGAGGAATTGCATTTTCATTCGAAGGTTCTTTTCATAACACTTGGAACTGCCTTTCAGTGCTGATAAAAAGTAAGAGAAGAATTTTCTATAATAGCATAGTAACAAAAAAAACCAAATTTCCAAATGCAAATGGAATTTTAGTACCAGAGGAGTGAAAAACGGAGAATCATGGTCGCGTGAAATTACCGGTTGGCTGACATTTATTCCAGATCGATTGTTTTTCGATGAAAGCTCATCAATAAAACTAAAATATGGAGTATGGAGCAAAGGCCGGTGATATAGGGTGCTACAAAACAGGATGGACGGGACCGTAAATTATGTGTGTCCGCAGAGCATTTTTTTCCACGGGTTATAATAAACATGGTATTTCTTTCAAACAAAACAGAAGAATAATAAGAGTATTTTTTATCAATAAAAGTATCATGCTAGTGAATATGAAAAGGAAATCAAGTTGAAAATATAAATGGGCGTCTTGACAGACTATCATCAATTTTTGGCTCGCAACCTCAGTCCAGCTACGCGTGTGCACCTCATACCCCCCCACTATAATCAGGAATCACCATTAATCTCAGTGCCGGCTCGCGACGCGATGACAGAGCCATCTCTCGGCCGGAGGTTGCACGATGGTTGCCTCTGATAAGAACGTAAAATTTGTGGGCGTCAAGATATGTATGGTTTTGCTGTTTACAGTCTTTAGTTTCGGGACATGAAAGAATATATTTTTATGAGATGCTTTGGGTTGGAGTTGAGTTATATATCAGCTAAGATTTACAACCTAGATTCTCTTCTATTTGGAGAAAAAAGCTAACTACAGACACTTAAGTGTTGCAGATAAGTACTGAAGACAAAAAGAAGAAAAGTAAAGTTGTGAACTGCAATCATTGCAGCGATTTGATAACGACTAAAGCATAATAAAGCATTTCCTAAAAAGCTTTCTGAAGTTGAATACATATATCTATACACCTACATAGACAAATACACAAAAAACATGTCCACTCATACGGGCGCGTTTGAGTGTAAGTATACATATACATCGCGAGCGCACTGCATACAAATGGTACTATTTACCAATTAAACTTTCACTTTGCTTATTACCCTAGTTTCAGATTCCTTCTTTGTGTAAATAGATGCGCGTAATTCAGAAAAGGGGCAATTCAACAGTATTCACGAGTAAACGAAAATTTGGCTATACTTCCAACCTGTTGTTTCTTATGGCGTTAAAAAGTAGCAATTAAAAAAAATGAATATATATATATATATATATATATATATATATATATATATATATATATATATATATATATATATATATATATATTCATATTAATTTTCAAGGATACTTCAGATATTTTCACCTTCAGGATCCCTATATACATCCCATGTCCTTTCAAAACCCTAAAACCCTACCACCGATTTCACAAGTGATGTATAATCATCTCAAAGGCTTCGATGGAAATATACTTGCATCATGAACTACACTACATAAAATTACGGAAATCTTTTGCAAGAATTAACAACCGTAGGAAATATGAATCAAGATAGGTGAAGACCTGTTATGAAAAAAAAAATCTTGGGTAATATGTCAATGAGATTTAGGATTAACATGGAAAAAGAGGAGTATATATATACTCGAAATTATCCAGAATTAGAAATAAAATAAACAAATCAAACATGGTTAGGAATTTTTAAAAAAAAGGTTGCACTTTTACATTTAGGAAATTTGTTTCTTGCTGGATACGTTTGCAAGATCCGAAGTACTAATAATAATAAAAAGAAAAGAAAAAGAATCTGAATGTAATGTTATAAGCGTAGCTGACTTGAAGAATCCTCTACGGAAGTCAGAATGAATTCTTTTTGTTATGTCTTCTTAACATATAGGGAATAGAGGCCTCTGGTACGACTCATCATGTTAAATGACATTTCACTGAAAGCCTAAACTAAAAAGTGTCTTGGTGAGTTGTAGTGGGAAGCGAATTTATGGAAATTAACTGTAATGGAGTGAATATTGTGTACTGTAACTTGACGAGATGCTAAGTAACGGTATAGGAAGGTTAATATGGTTATCATGGTTCATTTCATGATAACTAGTATTTTTTTAGAATAAGCTAGCTTGTTCATGTTGTTTAGGCATTGTTCTCCAGTTATGACTTGATATCATGGTCTCACGAACGAAGCGGATATTTTTCTCTTAAAGTGATTTTAGTATTAACATTATAAAGGACGCCCATATGAAATAATTCACCGAAGTAACAGATTTATCTCGTTTCAGTCATTCAATATTCCTGAAAGGTTACTTGAATAATGACTGCGTAACACCCCAATATAAGTCTAGTCTAGAAAACAAATTATTCAACGTCACACACTAGCCCAAATCCGAAAGTTGCACTCAAGGAAGTTTAGGTTACACCGATACTGTTTTAATCCAAGACTACAGAATTTAACTTCAAATAAAAAAAAATAATGATATTAATGTTAACCAAAAATTGATTTGTTTAGGATACGCGCGCGTGCGTGTGCGTGTTTGTCTGAGTATGTGTGTGTGTGAATATGTGTATGCATATAGACATGTGTGCATGTGTATATATGTATGTATATATATATACATATGTTATATATATATTATATTTGTATATATATATGTAATAGATAGATATATAGATATATATACATTTATATCTATTTATGTATATACATGTCAAATATAAAAATATATATATATATTTATACATATATGTATATGTAAATATATAGATAGATAGATATCCATATATATACCTTTATATCTGTATATGTATATAT
>NW_028234413.1:3149096-3156596 GCF_977035675.1 Penaeus japonicus
ACATGATCCTACAACTAGACAGATCGTGGAGAAGATAACGCACGTGCTGATTTCCATGTAAATATTTCTGTCAATCATAGCGGACTAACAGCTGCAAGAAGTGTTCTGTCCCGCGTAGGAATTTGACTTATGAGCCATTGGTCAAGACGTGGATGGAAGGACTAATGAGAAAATAAATAGATATATTGACTCTCCTCTGCACGGTTTTGTCTTCCAAGAGGGTAAGGATGCGACTAGAAAATTGCTCTGACATTGTCTGTCGGGCAGATAAAACAAATGCTGTTTGATCCGTCATTTGCACTGCTCTTGTGATGAGGAATCGTTCGTTCAACATTGAACAATGATAATGATTATATAAATGTTAACTGTAATAGTGTTGATTTATATCAAGGACTGTGGTGGCAACAGCAATAATAACGATAATGAAAGCAGTAATAATCGAATTCATAATTTTTTCTAAGAGTTGCAAATATCAAGTGTTCTCGTTCAAAGATTCCCAATTCATGAGAAAAACGCTCGTCGGTCAAGCTAATCCATATCCGGGTGTACGACTCTCTTTCCCAGAGCTTCCAATGTACGCTGTCAGCAAGAAGAGCATTCTTAAACTATCGTTTCTCGTTCGGTTTCTCCTCCTCTCGGCGAGGTCTTACGTTCCCCCTAACCTCTACCCTCTCCCAGTCAAACCCCCAGCCCCTACCCCACCCTCACCCAGTTAAACCCCTGCCCCTACCACCACCTTCACCCTGTTACACCCAGCCCCGACTAAACCTCCCCCAATCCAATCCCCAACCCCTTACTCTGTCGACAACGTCCGGCAAATGCACCCCGAGACCTCCAGCCCTGTATTAACCTCGCCGGAACATGTAAAACCCGATATATATGGACCTCGAACGTGACCCGTTGCCCATACCACCAATCAGAGGTAACTCAAGATGGTCTGATTGCCCGCCCGGGGTACGAAGGCCGTGACGACCAGGTGGGAATGACATTCTGGGCGTGAGGGCGAGGTGGTGGCGCTGCGCAGATACCCGATGATAGCACAGGAGAAATGGATGTTGAACAATGGTACAGACTCGAGGGATGACGGGAGAGGGAAAGGAGATAGGAATTGAGAGAAAAGAAGAATGGAGAAAGCGAGAGAGAGATGTGTGTATATATGAATGACTGTATGTAATACTTAAGTATGTACGTATGTGTATATATGTGTGTGTGTTTGTGTGTATATACACGTGTATATATATAGAGAGAGAGAGAGATACCACAACCACGGATACACATGCTTATATATATATATATATATATATATATATATATATATATATATATATATGTATATGTATGTATGTATGTATATACATGAGAAAGATGGTAGAATGCAGTAACGCATTTAATATAGAAATACAAATTTTACCTGTGTGTGCGTCTGTGTTTAAACACACACACATATAGATAAATATAGATATGTGTCCATGTGATATATATGTTTATATGTATGTGTGGTGTGTGCGTGTGTTTCTATGTGCAAATACACACACATATATATATATGTATGTATGTATATACATATGTATATATATAAGTATATATATGTATATATATATATATATACATGCATATATATGTATGCATACAAATATATATATATATATATATATATATATATATATAGATATATATATATTCTGTCTTATATGTATATACAGTATATTATATATCATACATATGTGTTTATATAGGTAAATATGTATATATATACATATATATGTATATATGTGTATGTGTGTATACATACGTATATATAGCATTTCTCTATCTGAATGTGTGTAAACACACGCGTGCGCGTGCGCCCACGTATGCTTGTTGGCACACACATGCACACATTATATACCATTTCGAAGAGTAATAGAGAGAGCTCAACATCCCGTGACCCGGCCGGCCCACCTATGTCCCAAACGCTGTATGAGGAATAACAACCCATACGATCACCAATTAAAATCTCAAAGGCACACATAACTTTTAACCAAATATTTATTATAATTAGATTGGTTTTCATTTAAGAGATAAAAAAGGAAGATAGTCTGGGAGAGAGTTAGAGAGTGGGCGTGCGGGCGTCGGGAGACAGGTAGGCGTGTCCAGGATGACGGACGGCAGGTCGCGGGCCAGGAGTCGAATCCCCGCTGGGTAATTGGCAGCTCCGTCACTCTCCTCATTCTTACACCTTATTCACTCTGAGCACGCTAGCTTATACTACTGCGTTTGGGAAAGGGTGCTTTATAGGAGAGGCTGTAGGTGTTTAGGGGTTATATGATGACTATGGGAGGTCTTCCAAGGTTGGAAAATTTAAGACTCGTGAGGGGAGGGGCATCGGAAGATATTTTCGCATTTATAGAATATGTGTTGCTAAGTGGAGCATTTCACGTTCCATCGAGTATTATCTATACTACTGATTTCTTAAATATTTGCTGGTTTATGAAATAAGTCCTAGTTTATGGATCATGTTCCAATAAAGCCTGGCTTGTGGATTATTTGCTGTGTAAACTGAATTCTGGTTTGCGGATCCACTGCTGTGGAAAGAAATCCTTGTTTGTGGATTATTTGCTGGTTTGTGAAATAAATCCTAGTATTGATCCGTTCCCGAGTTCTGAAATAAATCCTGGTGAGGATTATTTACAGATGTGGGAAATGAATCCGGTTTGTGGATCATTTGCTTTGTGAAATAAAAATCTAGTTTGCGGACTATTTGCTGATGTGTGAAATATATTCTGATTCATACATTATTTGCTGCTGTGTGAAGTTAATCCTAGTTTATAGATCATTTGCTGATGTGTGAAATATTCCTAGTTTGTGGATTTGATGGTTTATGGAATATCTCTTGGTCTATAGAAATGATAATTTAGCCGTCCGTTCCACTGGCTCAAAGTTGTCTATAGACAGCAAAAAAGTGTCATAAGTTTTATGTTGCTACACTCTTCCCTGGACAGCGTTGCCATTGGATTCAGCAAATGATCTATTTTTTGTATTTGTTCTACACAAATGCGCATCATTCTGGCAATCGAACAATATAAGAACTAAAAGTTGAATTTAAATGTTTTCTATATATTTCAAATGCCGATAGAATAACGATTATGTATAGAAATAAGAAAAACAGGCTCAATCTTCAAGTACCTCGTTCTCTCTAATGGGTGTAAGGGCTCGTTCGGTTTCGTTTCTACTAGCCTTTCTTTGATTGAATCTACAAATTATGTATGAATTATGATGAGTTCAATCCTTTATATATCCTTTTGTATGGATTCTCAAGAAAAAATATGTAAAATTTCAAATAAATTAGCTTATTTGTTTGTGCAGATCTAGACAGAATAATTCCAAAACAAGTAAAGCTCTGCTTCTCAGTTAACGTTAAATACTCATAATACATCCTCCTAAAACATTTAAAGATTTACTATGCCGAAGATAAAAGGGCAAGTAATCAAATAAATTGTTGTTTTTCATATCATCGCATTATGTTTCCCTGTGCTGAGGTTTCTATATAAACTCAACCATATATCTAAACTCCACCCCCACGATACCTGTCGGAATTAAGGTGTCAGACCAGCGGGAAAAAATCGGCTTTATGATATTTGTTGATTTGCGGAGTTTGTGCTGGTTTAGAAATTAAATGCTGGTTCATGGGGCATCGAATTACGTGATATAATTTGTTTGTGATATGTGGGAAAAAATGCTGGTTTATGTAATAAATTGTCTAGAATATCTACTAGGTTTTGGATATTTCCTAATTTGTGCATTATCTAATATTATGTGGAATAAATGTTGGCTTGTGAAATATGTACTGGTTTGTAGAATACTTAAAACTATGTGAAATAAATATTGATTTATAGAAAATTGAATAGTTTGTGGAGCATGTGCTTAATTATAGAATATTTATTGTTTTGTGGAATATCAGCTAGTTGTAGATTAATTAGGTTATGAACTATTCTGGTTTGTGAAGTGATAATTTGTTGAAGATTTACTTTGAAAAAAAAAGAATGCTTTGGTAGTCAATCTGCTTTGTGGTGACGCCGTTCTGTGCTGTGGACTATCTATGAAATAAATGCTACAATGTTCAATATCTGTAGATTTGTGAAATGAATGCTGCTTTCTGGAATGTTTATTAATCAGTGATTTTTTAGAATTCTGGCTGGAATATTTGCAATATTTTGCTAGAGTTGGTATTGTACGGGAATATTTACAATTCAGTTTTGAGGGTGATGAAATTGGTAGGAATGCATGGTTTACAGTTTAGGTATGGATATGACTTAGTAGTTAGTTATGATTATAGATTGCAGGTGACCTGTTATTAATGTCAAAAATGATTAGGGTTATTACTCCAAAAAACAATTTAATAGTAAAATTCATCTGCTGTTAAGTAATTCCTGCGTTCCATGAAAATAAGGTTTAGCGCCCTACAAGAATAGGGAATGTTTAAAGGTATTGGGATGAAAAATATATATATATACTGTTGTAAGATGGTGTTTGAATACATAAATATGAAATATAGATCAAGTAAATTGATGCATAAATAGTTAAATAATTATGTCTTCGATATTCCTTTGAGAAGCTCGGACAGTGCAACGAGTGAAGGGAACAGGTGGAATACCTATAACACTGGAGGGGTTAGGGGGGAGGAGGGTGGTATCGCGTACTGTAAAGAAAGGCAGGATGGTAGGGGAGGGGCGGCCGCACATCCATCAGGAAGAGTAACGAGGGAGACGCAGGCGGGGCGACGGAGGGAGACGAACCCTGCTGGGTAATTGGAGGCAGCCTATCCGCCGTGCATAAATATCCGCTGCCACACCCGCCCTTCTGCCACCCACTCGTTTGTCATCCACCGTCCGACCTAAGATGACCTGTGCCGCCCCCTTGCCCCCTCGCTTCCCATCCCCCTCCCCCCCTACTTGGCTTCTAGTGCCGACCAATACAACGTCTTGCCTCTTCACTTGATTTGATCCACGCCCCCCTCCCCCCCTTATATATGGTCATGCAACCAAATACTTCATGCCACTTAAGTTCTCCTATGCTGACCCTGTGTTTACAACCACGCCGCACTGTGATTTTAATGCCTCCTTGTGCTTATCCATATAACCCTTTGACGCCAGATCATTCATTGGAGTCATAAAGTAGCCAGCAAAATAGCCGTGTGACCACGAGACAACCCAGCTTGTGTATCAATGAAGTAGGAGTTATGTGTTCAGTGCTGGTACCCGAAACTGGGCTGTAATTATTACCTATTATATCCACGAGGAGTGTGAATTAGACGTTTTATTTCCGATAAAATACCTGAACCCATACATTCACATAACCACGCATGTATAGTCCTACAGTAATGCACACGCAGATTTACACATATACATTTATGTATACATCCATACATATATATGCACATGTGTTCTTATATATGATTATATAACTAATACGCACTTCTAAGGTATAGGATGAAAATCTTACTATACTATGCATATTCTCATGCATTTTCACATATAACAGTTACTGCTCATGTGGAAGTTCCAGCTTAAAGGTTCTCAGTAGGGGAAGGGAAAGTTCTTGCCAAACTACTGTCTGATATATCTCAGGTGATAAGTAGTAATGGTAGAAAATGTGTAAAATCTCAGTTGTTTTTACATGTGTAGCGATGATTAATGTTGCATCTGTCTTTAAAGAGGTACTCAACTTTTTCTAAAACACTAGCTTGTTGGAAGCAAATATAACAAATTGACCCGCTTGATAAATTCTGAATATCTATTTCCTTATCACGTTCAAGTTAATAATGCATTATCAAAATCAATATTCTCATGAACCTATATTTTACGTAGTTACAAAAAATATCTATTGCAAAATAGATTCATTACGGTTAATAGAAAAGAAAAAGAAAACGTTTTGTCTTCTCTATAGCTGGTGCTACAAGGAGCCCAGACCAGGTCAGCACAATTTTATTTCTTTCGCTGTCTATCTATCTACCTACATACCTATCTTAATCTCCTCCATTCTCTTTTTCTCTCTCTCACTCTCTCTATATATATGCATATATATATGCATATATATATATTATATATATGTATATATATATATATGATTTGTTCGCACACGCGTATGTGTATGCGTATGTTATATATATACATATATATGTATATATATGTGTATATATAATGTATATATACATATGTATATATATACATTCATTTATTCATGTATATATATATATATATTTATATACATGTATTTATATGCATATATTTATCTATCTATCTATATATATATTTATGCATATATATACAATATGCATATAATATATATGTGTATATGTATATATATATATGTATATTGTACATATATACATATATATGTATATATTATATATACTTGTATATATGTATGTATATATATATGCATGCGTAATTATATATGTATACATATACATATATATAATTCTGTATATTTATATATGCATATACATAACCGATAACGGAAAATTCTATATGCTCTATCATACTGCATTTTTTTCATGTATGTATGCGTGTGCATTTATCCTTAATATATATGAACACATCCGCACGCGCACACACACTCAAAGAGTGACATACATCTGTGTGTATGTATACATATGCATATATACACAAACAAACACACGCGCACATACTCAGTCTGAGAGTGACGCGCGATATATGCATATATACAGAAACACACACACATATATTTATATATATACATATATATCTATTTATACTCATATATATATATATATATATATATATATATATATATATATATATATATATATATATATATATATATATATATATATATATATATACATGTATGTGTGTGTGCGTGTGTATACATAAGTTATACTAATGATTTTCACACAGCCCAGGGGAAATCATAAACAAACACACCATCAGTCACATTATCTCCATCTATAAGATAAATCTGACAAGCAATGTATCAGCACATTACACATCTTCCTCTGTATTTAAGCAATGTCTTGGACAAGTCAAATATTTAAGATGAACAACATATAAAGATTGGAGGGCGAGGAGAGCCGTGATAGAAGCAGTGATAGCGTCCAAGGACTTAGTTAAATAATCACACAGCCGATTTCCATTCAAATAGGCAATAGAGACGTTAAGGAAAGATGTATAGAACTCATCCGTGTTATGGGCGGTTCGTGGGTGGGGCTTTGTAGGTGTTGTGAATAGTGGGCGGGAGGCTAGCTGGAAGGAGGGCCACTAAGAGATCCTGTTGATAATCAAATGAGATGAAAGGTTGTAGCAGAAGATATAACGAAGATGGGGAATTGGAAAAGGAAGGCAAAGAAATGAGAAATGGCTTGCACCAAAACCCCCATTTTCTTGATTGATACAAGATTCAGGATGTTTATCTCTGCCTCGCTACCTTTGGGTTTTGAACTAGAATCGTTCCTAAGTTTGTAACATTCATATGGATTAGACATGCCAAATTAACGTATAC
>NW_028234413.1:3161596-3164096 GCF_977035675.1 Penaeus japonicus
TATATATATATATACATACATATATATACACCTAAGTCTGCTTGTATGTATGTGTGCCTATCCTTGTACGCATTTATAGGAACCCGGTATCTGCGCGTTTTTTTGTGTGCGTGCGTGAATGTGCGTGTGCACCTCAGCTATATTTCCCTTATCAAATTACTTCTACTACTATACAATTTAGTATGTGATACTGTTGTTGGTAAAACAAACAAACAGTATTGTCTTTCCCTGCAGGTGACTGCAATAGTGTCAGCACTGGCAATGACGATCAAACTCGTTATGATAAAGGTATTAAGTGATGCATATTAC
The DNA here is from genome assembly GCF_977035675.1 of Penaeus japonicus. Classification (NCBI taxonomy): domain Eukaryota; kingdom Metazoa; phylum Arthropoda; class Malacostraca; order Decapoda; family Penaeidae; genus Penaeus; species Penaeus japonicus. The sequence goes on from NW_028234413.1 coordinate 3,161,906, forward strand.
ATGAAGTATTTTTTCCCATGGCCATGAAGCGAATAAATCAGCATCTATAAAATCCGTGAATCATTCATTACGTTTATACGTGTAACAGGAAAACCCGTTGCTTCAAAACATATTCATCTAGAACAGGAACTTCTGTCGTATTTGGCAACGATAAAAAAAACTATTAATTAACATTATCGTCCCAAGGTTGTCGCACATATACGTGTGGCTGATGGAAACACAGACTAGTAAAACCCAGTTCATATGTTTTCGTCTTTCTTCTCGTTCATTGCGATGCCTTAACGTTAATATCTTGATTTGGAAACGGATATTCAGTATGAGAAAAAAATGTGAATTAATGTCCAATATTGCCCACTATCGCAGACTTCTCACTTTTACATTTGCTAATGACGTTTCCATCTAGAGTCAAGGGAATGCAGAACCTCAGCGCCAAGTCCAAAGCTGTATAAGGAACAGGGTTATGGATGCTAAATAATAAGAAACCTAGATAATGTCTTATAAACAAGAAACACTAAAGATCATTATAGATGACATTAGTCAGCAGTGGACAAAGCGGTGGGGCTGCAGCAGTCTGAAGAAGGAGGCCGAAGGTGGATCAGGGCAAGAGCGTGGGATGGGGAGAGAGACATGGATGTATTGCCTCCGCCCGTTCCCTCAGCACTGACAAAGGTGCGAGTCACAGCCGCATGATAGCCGCACTCACAGGCTAGCTCTCATGAATATACGCATACACACACTCATGTACGTATGTCCTATGTGTATGTATGGAGTATTTATGTACATATGTGGTGCTTATGAATGTAGGTGTGTATATGTTCGAGTGTATGTGTGTTGTGTGTGAGTGTAAGTTAGTGAGTGAGTGAGTGAGTGTGTGTGTGTGTGTGTGTGTGTGTGTGTGTGTGTGTGTGTGTGTGTGTGTGTGTGCCTGTAAGGAAGAGAGCGAGAGAATCATTGACCACATTTCGCACCGGAAAAAAAACACAAAGGCAAATCAAAATAGACATGGGGTCAGATAGAACACCAGCCCCTCAAGATTAAAAGGAGTGATAACACATCACAGACACAATACCATGGCGCTACAAGATCCTACTGGAAATAACATTAGCTGATTAATAAAAGAATGCGTAAGGCATATGACCTTTCACTATGGAAAGGATACTTTAAACACACATACATATACAAATATACACATATACATGCAGAATTGATGTATGTGTATGTTGTTTCTACATGCGTAGAACGTATATATGTATCTGTGTGTGTGCTCAATTATGTACATAAATACACATTATATATATACATATATATTTATATACCTATACATTTAAATATATATATATATATATAAATACAACTATAGATAAATAAATGTATCTATGCACACACTATTGTATGCGTATTTACTTGTGTACATATTTCGCATGTGCGTTAGCCACGGTAGCGGTTGAAATTATCTTGTAGAGATATCGCTGATAATTATGAAGCTGTTTCCTTTTTTGTAATACTATATCTTCACTTTTTGGAAGAGGAAAACAATAATACAGTATTTAAAGTGTTGACCTGATCGAGTAATGGATACAGAGGTACTGTGATCTTTAAGTAGAGAGCACGGTGACCCGAGCAAGCTCCATTGCATAAGCTTAGTGTCAATAATGTGCCCTCGTGCGGGGTCATGTGTGGCCAGCGCTGCCTCCTACTGCATTATGCTGCAATCTGTCCGTCAGTTGCAACACCGACACGGAATACATAACGCCAAAGTCAACGTCTCATGAAGGACACAAGCGGGTAATGGCCGTGAGGGACTCTGCTGGTACTTCATTCTGGTTCTCTGTCGTCGCACAGTGTGTAATAATCTTCCACACCCTTTTTGTTTATGAATTTGTGGGATCACTAGAAAGTGCGTGTTTGCGTACATGTATGTAACGTATAAAGTAGAACATAAGGTAATTAACCTAGAGTTCTATGAAACACATGGTAGTAAAGACGCCCTGAATGTCAAGCATATTTCATTAAGAAATCCTGTGCCTTACAAAGCTATAGTATGAATTCAATGGTGATTACATGATCTAGGATCCTATACTCGTTATCACACCATCGTTATCTAGTATATGAAACTTATACTGCTCTATTCCATTTGTAAATATTAAGCATCTGAGTAATAACGAATATTTTGTTCCTATGAAGGACTACT
>NW_028234413.1:3169096-3174096 GCF_977035675.1 Penaeus japonicus
TATATATACATATATATACACATAAATATATATATATATATATGTATATATATATATATATACGTATACATATATATATATATATTGTTTTTATATACATGAATACATGCATAGGAATATATGTGTGTGTGTGTGTGTGTGTGTGTCTATGTGTGCGTGTGTGCGAGAGAGAGAGAGATAGTATTCTAGACACCTAGACAAGACAAGCGGCCGTCCATGAAGTGTATGTTGACCCCTGGTCTAGACCCCCTAAGCGACCCCCGCCTGACCTCACCACTGTCGTCATAATGTTATAAGCCGCAACTACGACCCAGTCCCTTTGACCTCTGGCTAACACTATGTCAACATGAAAACATTCTTTTGTTACATTATCTAGGGGGCGCAAAGACAACCATATAGTTTATCTGATCTGCAACTGTTCTCCTTTTATTCTATTCTAGCCTCATTGTTAGGTTTGGTGTATAATTCTCTAAATAGCAATACACGGTTATTTACTGTCCAGTATAATGTATTTAACATACATCTACATATTATCTTAAACATGGTAATAACAAAAATGGCTGGATATTCCGTATATGTTAGGTAAACATATGAATATTCCCTGAAGGTATCCTGTTTGTTTTCCTGTTCTATTCTATAAACTGCCTTCTATTGATATTAGGTAGATTATGCACCGATAGTACCATGAGGGGGATAGATCTGATTGATACAAATGATATGCCTTTCTCTATTTGAACAAAAAAATCAACCACGAGTTACGTCGTTTTTGCTTTCCTCCTTGGTCTTTTCCCCCCCCCCCCCCCCCCATGTATACCATTAAACCATTTTCGTAGTCTTCAGTTGCAAAGTAGCTTGCTAGCAAATCTATTTTCCTTGTTCATTATATTACAGGCACACCTTGCATCAAATAAATATCATCTTTGCTTGGCTTATCTTTTTTCCAGTTAATTTACGTAGTTCCTTGTTTCTTCTTCGCCTTCTTAACTACGCCCTCCCCCTTTACTTTCCTTCATGGTATTCTTATGAAACCATTCCTGGCCAGAAACTACTTCTATTCTCCCTACCTGACCCCTTTAGGACACCAAGAGATATTCTATTCATAGCTAGCCTACCAACTAGGCTACATGGTTTTCTTGAGGTCTAAGCTATCAACTTCGTTGTACTGTCCGCCAACCACTGGTGTTCTTGTCAGCTGATGCCACAATAGTGTGCAGTAGGCTTGCCACCGGTGCACGGGTGCCGTGGAACAAGCCGGCGAAGGCCTGAGAAACGTCACATCGTTAGGCTTTTTCTTTTACCTTTTCGTGTGTGTGTGTGTGTGTGCGTGTGCGTATGTGTATGTGTGTCTGTGTGTGTTAGTTATACTTGTTTTATGTCAGTCGTAATCGAGAAAATTACAATTTCGAATTATAGATAATTGAAAATAGATATAGATATCTATAAAATGCATGAGTCGGAATCCGTTGATATCATCTAACCATATAAACTGACTGATATTATGATAATACACGCTGTAGTTTACCCTTTTTAACATGATGTTGCTGTCGCGAGCCTCCTATATAAAGTCAAGGAATGATGGATCACAGTGAATATGCACAGAGTTGCCCTCAGTCGCCCTCAACCATCGCCCCTCAGCCTGCAAAGCGACTAGCAGGAAAGAATAACAAATAGTCTATTGTTTTTGACACTTAAAAAAAGGATCATAATGTTGAGGTCGCCAAAGAAACGATAAAGGATTCTTGTGTTTTTGTAATCACAGAGGGAATTCAACTATGTGTAGATGTGCAAGGCATAGACATCCTTGTCTTGTTTTGGGGGTACCTAGTCCTCTTTGCCCTTGGGTCATTTGGGGACACAAGATTTTGATGTTGCCCGTGGTTTCTTCTTATTTATCTAATTTGCATTTTTATTTGTTTCTTAGTCTTCTTTTTCTTCTTCTTCTTCTTTATTTGCCTATTTAGCCCATTAAAAGTCTTTCTTTCTTAAATAATAAAAAATATATATATAATCCAACGTCAGATTTTTATGTATGTATCCAATTATAGAAGTGTATTCATATATATGTGTGCTGTGTGTATTGTATATGTGTGTGTGTGTGTTCGTTCACTTATTAATCTATTAATTTACTTATATATTTATACCAGTGGCTGATCCAGAAAACAGGGATGTGGGGATTCAGCGAGAAGTCAACGGTGATATAGAAGGGGTTGCCGGTGCCACCCCTCTCCCCTCCCCTCCCCTCCCCTCTCCTTAAGCCCAATGAAACAGGAAAATATGCAGGCGGAAATTCTGCTTTCTACTTCGTATTGAAAGACCATTTAGTTGTTTTTTCGTGGTCCAACCTAGAAATACGTAAGAGTAAAATGTTTCGCACATTTGTACAAAATTGTTCCACTTACCTGATATTTAGCAGAGCTTAGGAAAATATGTCCATGTCTCGACGTGTTTGGTAACGGTCACTGTACTTGTTTGCTTGTTCGTTCTCCATCACAGTGATATAAGGTATTGCAAAAAAAAAGTAGACCTGAAGGAAAATATTGAATGTCTCCATGTTTCGACATGTTTGTTAACGGTCACTGTACTTGTTTGCTTTTTTGTTTTCCATCCCAGTGATATAGGGTATTGCAAAAAAAAGTAGACCTGAACATTTAGTATATTTAAAAATCACGTGAATATCATTATATAGCATTTATTACAGCATTTTATGTAAACAATAGAATGTACCGAGAATAGCTAAATATTCTCATGTTATCTCATTATTTGATCATAGTTACATGTATATTGTATAAGATGCTTTTAAACTTACCTGGTAACTTACCTGTTAAGGCAACTTATCATCTTAATTCTTCTCGCATGATGATCACACCGAGTTGCAAAGTAGTCCACCAGCTATCGAGTCGCTTAAATCGGCCCATATTGCAATGATTGACTTCGAATCGCATAGAAAAAAAAATCGTAAAAATCGTCTGTCAATAATACGGGAAGAGTTTCCGCGTACCCGGTGACCCCGAATCCCCTTCCCCCTGGATCAAGCACTGGATATTGTTTGTTGTTTATTTTATACAACCCGATTAGCGCAATCCGATTTTTGTTTCTTAAAATGTTCACGACGAAAAAAAGAGAAAAATCCAGAAAATCTAACAACTAATGTACTTCAATTTCCTTATTTCATACACGTGCAAGTGCAAACTGGAAAATTAAATATAATGGGTACTAAATTTATCATCTAATTAATACATATACTAAATCAAACAACACTACCAGCGTCACAGTACTCTCTCTAAAAACACTTCTAACACAATAATATACACACAATAATAAACAATAACTATAAAGTTAATAAATGTGCACGCAACTTGTGCAAAACGAGTCGTTAACCTTACCAATTTTCGTGGTTCCTCAATCTCGTCACTCGTGTATATGATGCTGAAATACTACAGAATGTGCTTTTATACTACAAACGAACTATAGACGATGCTATCAATAAAACTATGTAAACACGTGCTAAATACTTGAATATAGTACTTAACAATGTAGAAGCTTCTCGAGGCACACGTGGAGTCAGCAACATCGAAGGAAATTAAACACTCACGTTATTTACTCATTTTCAATAAGCTGCATTCTATTTCATAAACGTAAAAATAACCACTGACACATCACTCATGGCACACGAAGCTCACTTTCGTTGCACATCAAGAGAAACAGAGAAAAAAAAGGAAATAAAATATCACTTCACCAAAGACACCTGTCGTCACATGGTCCAAGTTCGACTAAACGTTTCTGCCTCGTTGTGTGTAAACATCTTTGGAAATATATATTTTTTTACATTCACCTTTAATTTGTTTATTGTAGAACTGTTTGATACAAATAACAAATTGATAAGTATATCGACTTTAAGAAAACAATTTTCTTTACATGTAAAAAACACATGATGTGTCTTTTGGGCATGTAAATAAGAATTGAAAGATGTATGTGTGTATTTCCCTTATCTCGTCGTCTGAACTTATGAAAATTGATTTCTTTTTTTTAGTAAAAGTGTTTTCACAAGTAATGTTTTGCAAAGACCGCACATTATATTTAATGTTTATTGTCATTTGCGCTATATAATTATGTGGTTTAAGTAGAAACCTTCACATGCATTTCAGTAATTCTAATTTTTTTATTAGTCGAATACTTTTTTTTACTTTTTTTCTTGTCGAAAACAATTTTGTTATTTCTGTACTCGTATATCATATATCTTACTATCCTGTTACTCGCTGCTCATGTATTAACGCTGGGGTTATTTAATACTACCATCGTTTTTGTTGAAACAAGGGAAGTTATTACAACAACAACTGTTACCATGATTACTGCTTTAAAATGGCCTTCAAACCTCCACTTATAGGCCTACACTACCACTTATTATAATTGTAGTTGAAGAGTAGCGTGTTTTATGAACATTTGGAATCTTTTAAATAGGCCTAGTTTTTCCTCAGGTTCGTTCGCTTATGAGCTGTCGCTACTGCTTCTGCTGTTATTTTTACTAATGATAATGATAATAATAATATTGTTGTATCATAAATACTGCTACTTTTGTAACTCATTATTGCTGTTATTACTACGTATTGGTGCTGAAGATTCTACTACTACAGCTAATAACACAACTGCTATTATTCGTACTTTTAACGCTACTAACTATTGCTGCTAACATTACCACTGCTATCGTTTCTATTTTTGTTATTGCTAACACTACTACTGTTATCAACTACTGTTACAACTTCTTATGATATTGCCCCATTTTTTCCTATGAGTTATTATCTATTTCTACTTTTAATTGTTACTTACTTTATTTTATTTTTACTAAATATACTGTGAGTGTGCGTGTGTGTGTGTTGTGTGTGTTTGTTTGTGTGTGTGTGTGTTGTGTTTTATATTACCTTATAATGTGCGTGTTTGTTGTGTATTTTTGTGACCTGTAATTTGTTTTTGTAGTTTTTATAATATACCTCCCCCCCCCTCCC
>NW_028234413.1:3194096-3199096 GCF_977035675.1 Penaeus japonicus
ACAAATCTATCCACTTATCTACGTCTTTACTCCTATCTCTATCTCTATCTACCCACCAACCTATCCACTTATCTACGTCTCTACTCCTATATCTATCCACCAGCCAACCTATCCACTTATCTACGTCTCTCCTCCTATCTCTATCTTTATCTACCCACCAATCTATCCACCTATCTACGTCCCCACTCCTATATCTATCCACCAACGGACTTCCACCATCCTAATTCTCCCTATCCCCTCTCGAAAGCCAGCCCTGCGTCCGCGGAGAGCCCCATCAACCAGCCATGCTCTCAGCGCCCCAGCCTCAATAGTTGCTTCGAGATGAACTATGAAGCATCGCGCATCTCCTCAACGGCTCTCATCACCATCAATAAAACGGCACCCGATCCAGAGAGGCTCTACACTACTATCAGGCACCACAATCAACATATTCATTGTCATCACCATAATCTGCGCATTTACCCCCAACAAAGCCTTCAACATTTCTGCCATCTCCACTATCATCACCATCATATGAATCATAATCATTAAGTGTACGGCTACTAGGAATGCCCCCAGCGTCGATTAAATAAATTAAATCATACCAAAACAGTGAGATAGGCTATTGGCTGTGACAGTGATTTGCGCGCACAAACTCATCAATATGCATTAAATTCTCTTGTGCAATTCCCCAGTTAATCACTCCGGGCCACAAAAATGACGTCACCGCCAACCAATCACCTGCGGGCATTTTTCGCGAAGTCACAACAAATCCCTGTCAATCACAAGCGAGAGGAAAATCTTCGCTTGTCTCTCTTCTTCTTTTTTTTTTCTTCATGTCGTCAATTACGCTCGCTTAGTCCACGAGGAGTCATTTGTTTCGTGGGTGTAAAGTGTCCCCAGGTCAACGAGGCGATGACGCAGGGTTCTCGGGTCAAAGTTCAGTAGAGAGAGAGAGGTGCTGGAGGGGGCGGGGGGGGGTCCGGGGATGGCAGGCTGGATGATGGGGGGGCGGACCCGTAAGAAGTATCTGATGGCCCATCCGCACACAGGGAGAACAAAATGAACAAGGTGGAATAACCTGAACAATCACTGGGTCAATTTTGTCTGTGATCAGTACTCATATCACATCATCACGCTCAAAATTACATGCTATTATCCCGTACGTCAAGACTATTTGAACTAAACATTGTGAAAAAAGGCCGGGCCTTTTCAGAAAAAGCGCGCCCAGCGTATGTCTCTGCCCCGGAGGAGAGAGAGAGAGAGAGAGGATAAATAAATAAGCAATCTCATCCCCTGTGATCGAAGATTTATGGCCACAATTTATCAAATCATAATTTATACTATATTGAAATCATTCCGCAGCCTTGGCATTCCCCTAAAGTGTTGTATGAACGGATAAAAAATGAGCATCGGCGAGCGGACGGTCCGGCCGGCCAGAGAGTCGCAAACCCGCTTCGGCGAACTCGACAGGCTTGAATCTATTGGCCATCAGGTAAAGAGGTTAAACTTGAAGGGTCTATAATCAGCCAAGATGGATATTTTGGGGAGATTATCACGGCTCTAGATTCAACAGAAATATCTGACAAGGCCTTCGGTTCCTCGCTTAATCACTGAATTGTTGAGAATGAAGTAATTAAATAAGAGAAATTGTGAATGTTACGAGCAGCGAGGGCCAGTGTGATTCCCGATACGAAGGCGTTATTGTGCTTAATTATGGCGGCATAAATTGCACCGCCTAATTGCTTCCATTCAGAAAATGACGGCATTATAATGCTGCTCCTTTGAAATATGAGGATGCGGATAAAAATGAAGTTCTCGAACCTTTATATTGCAAACGAATCATGACTTCGTCGATGCCGGGCCGATACGGCTATCAATCGAGAAAGTCGGAGACTATGTTATCAAAAAAAAAAAAAAAAAAAAAAATCATAAAATAATTCATTGAAACTTTCAAAGTAAATTCCATTGCATTCGATCTCATTTCTTTTCAAGGCAGAATGCATGAGTAACTTTTTTTTTAACATATTATCCGTAATGTTATCATGTATTTGACACTTGTTACTTACAGTTATAATCTAAGAAATCAAACATTGCAAGTCTGAATGTTGCAATCGAATTCAAAAGATGGCACATTGATGATAACGGTAACCTTTAACAGAACACGGAGAGGTATGTTCCCTGTCACTGGATGCGCGCGTGTGTGTGTGTGTGTGTGTGTGTGTGTGTGTGTGTGTGTGTATGTGTGTGTGTGTGTGTGTGTGTGTACGCATGCATTGTATGTGTGTTTATTTGAAGACATATATGTACGTAAAACACATCTGAGAGAATCATTGACACTCTATCTCTCTCTGGATATCAATTTATTTATGTGTTTGTTTGTCTATCTCTCATTTACTACCACACACACACACACACACACACACACACACACACACACACACACACACACATATATATATATATATATATATATATATATATATATATATATATATATATATATATATATATATGCCCAACAAATTAACACCTGCTAACATCAGCCAGTCTCCAAAATTCTAGCACGAGCTTATGCTACAAAATGAAACACTGACATGATCACCAACGTGCCAGCGTTTGAGAAGCCAACACAAAACACCTTTGGAAATCCTCGGCTGCGAACCCTCCGCTGGGAACAAGAGCTTAGCCATTCTCTCCGATCGTGACAAAGGAGTAAACATGGCAATTGTGATTGATAGCTTAATCATGGATTAATAAAGCCTAAATTACTGTTTAATTAGTCACCAAAGGTTGAATAATTGGAGGCAATTTATATGGTGCGTAAACTTAATGGGGCGCGATAGAGTCCAAGTGGCGAGAGATTTTTCATTGGCATAGAACTGGCTCCTCCCCTGGTTCAGACCGCTAACTAAACACCCGCCCTTCTTCATACGGCCTACACTACTACACTTGCACGCCCCTCACAACAACACTCACTCTTTCCTCTCAAATATATGTTTGCGTTTGATAAGACTATAGTACTTGCAGAATCGGAGTGCTTGAAACTTTGTACCTTGCAGACTCGATTCAAATTCCTTGGATCTTCCCTCTAACTACACCTGCATACTTGCTTCACTCAGTATTTACGCCCATTCTTACCGCACCTGCGCCTACACTTTCATCTCGACTGTATGTTCAGTTGATAACGCGAAGGTTGTGGTTGTGTTCACAAGTGTGTACATACACCATGGAAGAAGATTATTGTGGGCAGAGGCTGAGACATGGAAATAACCCGAGGTACAGAAAGAATATATAAAATACCAGTGTGATGAGATGTTTCTATTACATGATAACAATACACAAGGCAAGTAAAGATTATATTGTGTGTGTTATCATATTCTGCGGGTAAAGTATAGTGTGGATAATGTTCAGACAAGGTTTAAAAGAAGTTTGTAAATGTTTGAAGATGTAACCCGAGTTTTTTTTTTTCTCAAAAAACATTGAACCTTTCCAGCATTTTTAATGATCGTATATCTTTAGTTCTTCATTCAGCGTTTCATCGGTTCATGGCTTAGATAGGAATAGATTTTGTGAAAGTCAAAATAAAACAAACTTGAAACTCGACATATAAGGCAGAGGACTATGTTGAGAGTGAATCTCCGGCATATGAATAATGGACATTAGTTTGAGAAAAGATATACGAAGACGAAGATTCAGTGAGAATTAACATGAAGGTAATGGGTTTAGCATGGAAACGTATGTTGGATTTAGCAACATTAGGATAACAAGTGCTGTTGCGTGATGTTGACAGGTGCAATAATTCAAGGATGCTGCCCATCGACCTTAACTCTCGATTAATTTGCATAGAGTCATGCATAAATATAAAGAAAATTGGTCATGTCATAAGAAGTACTTATCACATTACTAATGCGCAAACTTGATTGTCCCTTAAATATGTTTTCTGTAACCACATCGGATCTTGATGAGAAAAAAAAGACAACACAAAGAAAACAAATACACAAAAATATATTTCACCTACACATTCCTTCTACAACTATTTCCCCAGACCACTTTTTTTTTATCCGTAACACCAATCAAAACGATCTGGAAAAAAGTCGGACCAAAGTCGAAAAGATTTTACGAAGCACGAGTGACGCCAGGCCGACTGCATTTCAAGACTTTTCGATCGTGATTATAAATTAAGCCGCAAAGAAACAAAAGACAGTCGGCACAGAGACGCTCAATTTCCCCCTATCTTTATGCCCTTTCCAAGGAGTTGCTCAAATACGACTTCTAATCAGGGCTATATTGATGTTCTTAATCTCTCACTTTAAGAAAATTTACAACTCTTTGTTCCCCGGCCTCCCGCGCAAACCATAACTCATCCCCTCCTTTATCAGCTCATATCTCCTTTATCTACCTCTCTCGGACGTATCATGTGATGTCGTGATCGCTATAATCTTCATTCCGGGTGGGTGGGTCCCCCTATTGGCCCCTTCCCACCCCCTAAGCTCCGCCCTGCCCCCTTGAGCTGCGTGCACTAGAGAGTCTGATCCATCAACCATTATAACGCCTTTCGCACCAAAACAAACACCTTATTACACCCTTGTCCGATCGTCTTCAAATTACACACTGATCTTCGAAACTCCTTCCTTCGGTATATTCTCCAGTCAGAACATCAAATTACCAACAACCCGATGACATGTTGCGTAAAAATTACGGAACCTCTTGGAGTCGTCCCATTATAACAGGTAGAGAGACCTAACAGACCGCTCTGTCCGAACACTTCGCGCATGCATCCGAACACGAGGCTCCGCCCACCAGCTAGTAATCACGATGCCATCACTCTGCATTTAATGTGCTGATGGAGTCGCTATAGCTCATGCATGCGCTGCAATTTGCCCACATATTACCCGCCATCACCTACGGCGCCGGGTTCCAAGATCATAAGAGCGGCTTCGGAACGGACAGCTCCGCCGACGAGGCTAGATCGCGTTCGAACATTTTTACAGCGGTTTTTTCCCCTACCTCCGACATTC
>NW_028234413.1:3209096-3214096 GCF_977035675.1 Penaeus japonicus
GTGTGTGTGTGTGTGTGTGTGTGTGTGTGTGTGTGTGTGTGTGTGTGTGACTTCGACTGTTTAAAAATTCTTTGCCAGATAATATCTTTTCAGTACCAAATTTTTATTTTGTTCATGATTCACTTTACACTTGAAGCAAAAGGGGATGTATCAAGGCAGTTCTCCATGAAACGAAGTAGTTTTTTCTCCCTTTTTCTTTTAACTTTTCGTATCTATGACAATAGAAATGTCATAAATGAAACAGGGATCTGGAAATGATTTTATCTGATCTTATCGGGATATGAGACACGGAAAAAAACACCCCTGATCTTGTTATTAGACAAAAGGAAAAAAAATCACTGCCAATCTTGTTGTTGGTCAAATAAAAGATCTTCCAGGCTTGTTATTAGACAAATAACAAAAAAAAATCTTGTTATTAGATAAAGAACAAAAAAAAAACAATTTGTTATTAAACAAAAACAAAAAAAAAAATCTAATCTTGTTATTAAACTTGAACCCAAGTTTATGGAACGAATTTCGATCACCAAGTTACGGTCAAGATTGTCTCTCAGCCTGAAGTCCAAATTGATGATTGCTCACTGATTCTGTGCGGACAAAGACTTTCGTTCCTGAACACGTGGATGGCGAGTCTTTTAGCGGCGGAGAAGCCAAAAGGAACTAGCTCGGTCGCGCCCCGTAAGGTGTTGTAGCAAGCGATCTTCAGTGGGATTTCCTCCCTATCGTGTCGACCGCGGGAAAGCTGCTTCTTGCCCCACACACGCCATTTGTCTATGCCACGAGAAACTAGCCTTAGGTAACCTGTCGCTCAGTAAGGCACGGGCTGAATGGATAATTAAAGCCTGGTAATCACCGCTTCCAAGAGACCTTCGGTTGTTTGTGCGGGGGACGATGCAATTGTTCGCTTTTCGGGAGGGGGGGAGGGGGGTGGGCGTGAGGCAGTGGGGGGGCGGGGGGAGAGAGTCTCTAACCGGCGGCGGCGGAGCGGCACTTGCCTGCGCCCTTCGTGATGACATCTTGCAAGCCTTTCTTCTCAACTTGCCAAAAATGACTCTGAATCCACAAGCCGACATACTCAGATGCAATTTTAGAATCTAGTATAATAACACATTCGCTACGGAAACACCGATGGCGCAGCTGATACGATACTTTTTGCACATTTCTGACGGCGTGCACGCCACGGCCGACCAGCCCTCCGCGATACCTTCGTACAAAAAAAAGAGAAAAAAGAAAGTTAAAAAAAAGAAAAAGAAAAAGAAAAAAAAAAAAGATGGGCCAGAATATTTGATTTGTGTCCGCTGTCGCCCGCGGGCAGCAAAAAATCGGGAATGCTAACAAGTCCCGCGCTCCGTTTGCTGATTCGGGGTTGATACGCCGAGGGTTCCCGGGTGCGCGGGCGGGTGCAGTTTTACCCCAATGTATACTTTTGTGCATTTGCAAACAAAGCCTCAATTTTCTTGAAATACACGTCAACCACCTGCTTCTTCCCAAAGCCACGAGTAAAAAAGGGAAGCAAAAATTTGATGAAAATGTCGACATTGGTGATATGATGATAATGATTTATATCAATGGCTTTTAGATCATATTTCATTACCGGAGAATGCGTGACAAATCGCGTGGGAATTTAATCGCGAGATTCTTCACTATTATGACATTCCGGAACGCCGTGTCGAGGACAAAGTCGGCGTAATTTATCGTCACCAGTTGCCCTTTTTGAAGTTATCTGTCATTTTCGCTTATCTCTTGCATTTTTTCTATGTCTAGTTATCTGCCATCACAAATAATTTAATCTTATTCATCAACCGATAAGGATAAGTAATTGGGAAACCCTTTTTTTCAAATAAATCTTTATAAAGAGATGGATTTTCCAAGATCGCGTCCAGCCATTTAACAGTAGATTACTCGCCTCCATCTCGCCTCCACCTCTCTTCCTCCTTCCTCCTCCTCGGCCGGGCCCTCCGATCCGCGTCGAGTGATGATGATGATGACCCCTTGACCGACGCAACGCACTTCACACCCTCCCCTTCCGCCCCATATGATATCAACACCTTCTTCGCCGGATGTCTTGCAAGGAGGCTCGTCCATCACGGGGCTTCTTAAAACCCCCGTGTGCCACTTGGACCTCTTATCTTCAAGCTGGGCCACCATAAATAATGCGAGTGTGACGTGCCTGTGTTAATTCTAATAATCAGGAGAGCTGTAGATCTGTATCGTAACAGGATTGGTAATCCACAGTTATGGTCATTTGTCTTTCTAGTCGATACGTCACATCAGTCCACTTCTTGTCCACGGAGCGATTTGTTTTAGTTTCCTCGGATTATTTATGGACTCGTTGGAGCCCCGAGTGCGCAAATTTCATTTCGTTACACATCGCGATGCGCCCGCGTATAAATCACACCCGCGCCATTTTCCATTTTCCTTTCGTTATCCCTAGGAAGACCCTCGTGTGATCGTATCCATCACGAAGGACGCTGTGCGAGCGGAACAGAACGGAACGGAACGGAACGGAACGTAAAACAGATCGGGACACATCATCGCGTATTGCTCCGCCCTGATCGTTTTCCGTGTGATGATGGCGAGTGGTGATACGACTCAACACCTCGTCATTACTTTCTCGCTTGACGACAACTTCATGCTGGGTTCCCGGTCACACCCCGAGTCATCAATCTCTGCATTCCTGGGGTTCGCTTGGTCATTTACTTGACATACTGTTTCTTCTTCCTGTTCCGTCTGGGGTTTACTCTTTCTTTCCTTTCTCTTCTGTATGTATTTTTTTCTTTTTAACGTATTATGAAGATACAAGTATACTATCAGGGTTTATCAGCAGTTACATTATTTATCATTCCATTATTGCATAGTGGCATAACAACAGACTTATCTGCAGAACCAATAAAAGGAGTTATTTTCTATCCAAAGGTATTGATGTACTGACCTTTTAAAACAAAGACTGACCTGTGTCAAATAGGCAAACATCCTATTAAACAGAATTTGATATATTGTACGATTAAGGTTAGACTACAAGTGTTGTATGATATTTTG
Organism: Penaeus japonicus; assembly: GCF_977035675.1. Taxonomy (NCBI): domain Eukaryota; kingdom Metazoa; phylum Arthropoda; class Malacostraca; order Decapoda; family Penaeidae; genus Penaeus; species Penaeus japonicus. The sequence goes on from NW_028234413.1 coordinate 3,212,133, forward strand.
GCTAATATCAATGTACAAAGTCTGTAATATAAGAAAGAAGATTTTTTTTTTTTATCTATCATCTATATATGATTTGAAAAAGTCCTTTAATCATCATTGCGGAAAAAAATAGACATAATTATTTTTCTCTTTTATCAGTAATATCTGGAAAAATATATATATACAACTGTATGGTAATTCTTTAGAATTTTCCCGTTGACAATAGATACAGGAATGAACTTGTAAGTGCATGGCCACTTCCTGTGTAATTACAGTGGAGTAAATATGAGAATAATACATACGAAGTGATAGGAACGCGTATGTACGAAGACGATAGGCCTATGCATAGTATCAGATGTAAAAAAAATAAAATGACAGTAATATATAACAAACTGCAATACTTCATTCAAGGCGTCTACCTTTCTCTCATAATTATTTGATCACAATAGTAATTATAATAAGAGGGCTCTCATGTTGATAGCAATTGCAAACGATCATAAGGATGACAATGATTAGTTTTCAGGAACACAAACTTCAATTGAATTTGCAGATAATCATTTACAATGATATCGAACGCTACATTATGAAAATCAAATTATTTTCCTTAAAGTGCACCACGCGACAATCCTGCAATGTACATTTGCGCATAACAAGAAAAAAAGAAAATAGTAGAAAAAAAAAAACAATGAAAATATATTTTCGAAATGCCAAAGTATTCAACAGCAATATTACTTAGCTCCTGTTAACACCAACTGAGAACTCGATTCCAACCGTAACTCCGCCTCATCCTGAGCCAACAATAAGCAAAGTGAGAGTCAAATATTAAAATTTATGAGCCGAGGAGCGAAGGAGAACATATATCACGACCGCACCGCAGCCCCCGGCAGACACACTTCCCTCTTAAGCAGAGTCAGCCAGGTACAGCCAGGTATAGAGGGGGCGAAGATGGGGAGGGGGATGGGGGGGGTGGGGGGTGGGGTGAAGATGAGGATGGGGGGGGAGGGGTGAAGATGGGGGATGGGGGGGGTGGGGTGAAGATGGGGAGAGGGGGTGAAGATGGGGGTGGGGGGAGGGGGGTGGGGGTGAAGATGGGGATGGGGGGAGGGGTGAAGATGGGGATGGGGGGAGGGGAGGGGGTGAAGATGGGGATGGGGGGGAGGGGGTGAAGATGGGGATGGGGGGAGGGGGGGTGAAGATGGGGATGGGGGGAGGGGGTGAAGATGGGGATGGGGGAGGGGGTGAAGATGGCGATGGGGGGGGGTGAAGATGGGGATGGGGAGAGGGGGTGAAGATGGGGATGGGGAGATGTGGGTGAAGATGGGGATGGAGGGAGGGGTGAAGATGGGGAGAGGGGGATGGTGAAGGGGGGGGTTGGTGCAGTATAGATCTATTGGCAAAGCGGGATCTCGCGTTAGATGCTAATTTAAAACCCTTTAGTGTAGATTTAGGTGAACGTGTATTCCGCACTAGGGGAAAACATAGGTGTTGTAGGGGAATAGATGTACCTTATATTAGGGGAGTGTTTAGAATGGTAGTTGAAGGTGTATCACTTAGAATATGGAGATTTAGTATCATAGGTGAAAGTGTTGGGAAAGTGTTTATCCTTGCCGATGAAGGTGTATCACCCATTAGATATAGACTGAGTGATAGAGGCAAACCTTTACGACGGATAGATAAGCGTTAAGTACAAATTTCTTTGGAAAGTGAATCATAGTGAATGTTATTACTTTACAATTTATTAAATGAAGTTGATGTTAATGAAATCAGTTATTTAGATATAACGTTAATATATATATATATATATATATATATATATATATATATATATATATATATATATGTATATATATATGTTTGTGTGTGTGTGTATATGTATATATGTACATTTTTTTTTCTCATTCTTCTTCTTCTTCTTCTTTTCTTTTCTTTTCTTTTTTTCTTTCTTTACTTTTTTTTCTTTCATTTTCTTTTTTTCTTTTTTCTAT
>NW_028234413.1:3221596-3226596 GCF_977035675.1 Penaeus japonicus
ATGACGCGTCATTGCAAATGGTCCTCCATAACTAGAATCTACAACACATTACAGTAATTTCAGATGTGGGACCCTTTAGTACTGTTTATATTGGGTAAGGCCGAAGTGGACCCTCCAGACAGTACCATTTTGTCTATTTTGTCTATTTCAGCACTAATTTTGTCTGCAAAATAACTTCACCATCATCCACAATTTGCAATATACTTCTATCTTATCATCCCCCAAATATAATTCTCAAAATCAATTTAATAGAAGAACACAACACATTTTAGCATCCCTTTTTTACCCTCCACACACTAAGTAGTTTCGTTTCCGAGACCATCTTCCTTGTGGCCATAACGAAACAAGCTTCTAAGATGATGTAGCTTTCTCTGCTCAGATGATCTCTTGTCCGGCAGGTAATAGAACTCATATCAGTTTCCCGATACGATCTCTGGGTCTGCACAGACATTTGTTACTGAAAGGGCTCGGACATCTGTTTTGGTCTCAACGCTTAGTTCTTAGTCTTTGTCAGGCATCTGGATCGTTGTAATTCCGTTTGTTTAAGATAAGTACAATAACAAATGTTTAGACTTGTGGATGGCACAGATGGATATTGATACCTAGAGAGAGAGAGAGATAAATAGATACATAGAGAGAGAGAGAGGGAGGGAGAGAGAGAGAGAGAGAGAGAGAGAGAGAGAGAGAGAGAGAGAGAGAGAGAGAGAGAGAGAGAGAGAGAGAGAGAGAGAGAGAGAGAGAGGAGAGAGAGAGAGAGAGAGAGAGAGAGAGAGAGAGAGAGAGAGAGAATTAGAGAGAGAGAGATAGATATAGATAGATAGATAGATAGATAGAGAGAGAGAGAGAGAGAGAGAGAGAGAGAGAGAGAGAGAGAGAGAGAGAGAGAGAGAGGAGAGGAGAGAGAGAGAGAGAGAGAGAGAGAGAGAGAGAGAGAGAGAGAGAGAGAGAGAGAGAGAGAGAGAGAGAGAGAGAGAGAGAGAGAATAAGAGAGAGGAAGATAGATAAATAAATAGAGATAGAGATAGATAGATAGATAGAGAGAGAGAGAGAGAGAGAGAGAGAGAGAGAGAGAGAGAGAGAAAGAAAGAAAGACAAAGAGAGAGAGAGAGAGAGAGAGAGAGAGAGAGAGAGAGAGAGAGAGAGAGAGAGGGAGTAAGAAAGAGGAAGATAGATAAATAGATATAGATAGATAGATAAATAGACAGAGAGAGAAAAAGAGAAAAAGAGGAAGAGAGAGATAGATAGAGAGAGAGAAAAAAAAAGAGAGTGGAAGATAGATAGATAGACATAGATAGATAGATAGATAGACAGGGAGATAGAGAGAGAAAGAGAGATAGAAAGAGAGATAGAAAGAGGAAGAGAGAGAGAGAGAGAGAGAGAGAGAGAGAGAGAGAGAGAGAGAGAGAGAGAGAGAGAGAGAGAGAGAGAGAGAGAGAGAGAGAGAGAGAGAGAGAGAGAGAGAGAGAGAGAAACAGGGATGGAGGAAGGGAATCATAGAGAGAGAGAGAGAGAGAGAGAGAGAGAGAGAGAGACAAGAGAAAAGAAAACTCATAGGCAAATCTATAGACATACAGGATTATTTTTTTCACTCGTAGTGTAAGAAAAATCACCTGATGTTCCTACTGACTATGAATAAGCTAGTCAATTAAATTAATAATAATTTCAGGAATCCTCAATCAACTGTACGTGACCAACACATTCACAGCATGCTCAGCACATCAAAGCTTTTCAATTTACGAAGTGTCAAGAAAAAGTACTTTAGCACTGTGTATCCCACGAGAGAAGCAAGGAATGGACATACAGCTGCTTGTCTGAACCTTTCTTTGTAGACTACTGTAAGTAATTCCTTGTAAGTAAGGCGCTGAGGTAGTAGCAATGCGCGATGCATTCCATTCTCACTAACCCTTTCTTCTGGGTTCCCTCTTCCTTCGTCCCCACTAACCCTCTCTTCTGGGTCCCTCCTTCCTTCGTCCCCACTAACCCTCTCTTCTGGGTTCCTCCTTCCTTCGTCCCCACTAACCCTTTCTTTTGGGTCCCTCTTCCCTCGTCCCCACTAACCCTTTCTTCTGGGTTCCCTCTTCCCTCGTCCCCACTAACCCTTTCTTCTTGGTTCCCTCTTCCCTCGTCCCCACTAACCCTTTCTTCTGGGTTCCCTCTTCCCTCGTCCCCACTAACCCTTTCTTTTGGGTCCCTCTTCCCTCGTCCCCACTAACCCTTTCTTCTGGGTCCCTCCTTCCTTCGTCCCCACTAACCCTTTCTTCTGGGTCCCTCCTTCCTTCGTCCCCACTAACCCTCTCTTCTGGGTTCCTCCTTCCCTCGTCCCCACTAACCCTTTCTTCTGGGTTCCTCCTTCCTTCGTCCCCACTAACCCTTTCTTCTGGGTTCCTCCTTCCTTCGTCCCCACTAACCCTTTCTTCTGGGTCCCTCCTTCCTTCGTCCCCACTAACCCTTTCTTCTGGGTTCCCTCTTCCTTCGTCCCCACTAACCCTTTCTTCTGGGTTCCCTCTTCCTTCGTCCCCACTAACCCTTTCTTCTGGGTTCCCTCTTCCTTCGTCCCCACTAACCCTTTCTTCTGGGTTCCTCCTTCCTTCGTCCCCACTAACCCTTTCTTCTGGGTTCCTCCTTCCTTCGTCCCCACTAACCCTTTCTTCTGGGTTCCTCCTTCCTTCGTCCCCACTAACCCTTTCTTCTGGGTCCCGCCTTCCTTCGTCCCCACTAACCCTTTCTTCTGGGTTCCCTCTTCCTTCGTCCCCACTAACCCTCTCTTCTGGGTTCCTCCTTCCTTCGTCCCCACTAACCCTTTCTTCTGGGTTCCTCCTTCCTTCGTCCCCACTAACCCTTTCTTCTGGGTTCCCTCTTCCTTCGTCCCCACTAACCCTTTCTTCTGGGTTCCTCCTTCCTTCGTCCCCACTAACCCTTTCTTCTGGGTTCCCTCTTCCTTCGTCCCCACTAACCCTTTCTTCTGGGTTCCCTCTTCCTTCGTCCCCACTAACCCTTTCTTCTGGGTTCCCTCTTCCTTCGTCCCCACTAACCCTTTCTTCTGGGTTCCCTCTTCCTTCGTCCCCACTAACCCTTTCTTCTGGGTTCCCTCTTCCTTCGTCCCCACTAACCCTTTCTTCTGGGTTCCTCCTTCCTTCGTCCCCACTAACCCTTTCTTCTGGGTTCCCTCTTCCTTCGTCCCCACTAACCCTTTCTTCTGGGTCCCTCCTTCCTTCGTCCCCACTAACCCTTTCTTCTGGGTTCCTCCTTCCTTCGTCCCCACTAACCCTTTCTTCTGGGTTCCTCCTTCCTTCGTCCCCACTAACCCTTTCTTCTGGGTTCCCTCTTCCTTCGTCCCCACTAACCCTTTCTTCTGGGTTCCCTCTTCCTTCGTCCCCACTAACCCTTTCTTCTGTGTTCCCTCTTCCTTCGTCCCCACTAACCCTTTCTTCTGGGTCCCTCCTTCCTTCGTCCCCACTAACCCTTTCTTCTGGGTTCCTCCTTCCTTCGTCCCCACTAACCCTTTCTTCTGGGTTCCTCCTTCCTTCGTCCCCACTAACCCTTTCTTCTGGGTCCCTCCTTCCTTCGTCCCTACTAACCCTCTCTTCTGGGTTCCTCCTTCCTTCGTCCCCACTAACCCTCTCTTCTGGGTCCCTCCTTCCTTCGTCCCCACTAACCCTCTCTCCTGGGTTCCTCCTTCCTTCGTCCCTTGCCTTGTCTTCCGGTTCGCAATCACCCGCTTAATCTCTGGAGTCGGTTTGTTCTTGGTTCTCGCCCCTTCTCTTCTTCACGCCTGAATTCCACACGACCTGTTACTCCTATCCCGCATAACAATAGAACAAACATTCCGTATGTCTTAATCTACCCGGGTGATGCATGCTGTTCAATATATCACGTTCACTACAGCAACACGAGGGAAATCTCCATAGCCATTCCCTCCTGCCTCCCTCCTCCCTCGCCGCTTGTTCTCTCCTGCGCGCGTCCCCTGGCACTCGTCCCTCACCTGGCTTTGGCCGATGCATCGTATACCTGTTAATCAATTAGGAAAGGGGAAAAGCAGCTTAATAAAGATGATGTGGTGCACGTGGTGTGAGCCGGGGCTTGGGGTGGTGGCTAGGGCGGTGGTCGTGGCTCTCCTGCTGGTGTTAATGTGCCAGAGTCCTCAGTTCCTGTCGTATATCCTCGTCAGGGGGCCCGCATACCACCTCTACAGGCCCTAATATACTCAATAAAATAGTGAGTATGAACCGGGCAATTATTTATCCGTGTCAACGTAAGGACTATTTACCAGTGTTGATAATGATAGTAAAGGAAGGGTTACCTTTGTGAGTTATAAAATATAAACATAGTTATCATTTTTGATAGGTCGTGCCCGGAAAATTATCTCTGCCTATAGGGAAGACACGCATGAGTTACTCGTGGCAGCCGATACCATCTTCGCCCGTCTGGTTTGGGGAGAAACGAATCAGAGTTACTAGCTTTAAGGTGCGCTGGTTGAGCCCTTTTTGCCCCGAATTGGAGGAGTAATCATATTTTGCTCGTGAAACTGTTTATGGTGTTGCGAGAGCGAAGAAAACCCGTGATTACAGGTATGTTCTTCAGACAGACAGCCGCCGCTGGCCTCTCTGCGTGCGCGCACCGCCGCCCGCTAGCCAGACACCGCGGGCCTAAAGACTTCCTTGTTTGCGGGCAAAAATGACCCTTAAATTGGTAGTCTTCTCCAGCGAAATTCGTATGCGATTTGCCGGGAGTCTAGGCAAAGTGGCCGTGTAGGTGAATGCGCCTTTTTACAAAGGACCTTGCTGTGCAAGAGAGTACTGCATGTGATGCTTAACCAAACATGCTTTAACCCTTGCCCCGCAAAGCTTACGATCCACACAGGAAGCCAGGCGCCCGAATGCACGAATGCCCCTTTTGCCCAGGAGTGGTGTCCCGTGTTAAAAGATGGTTCGCTGCTCCAATAAGTTTATGTTTAAATAAGGGTTGAGCAGATTTATGCCGCAGATAACGTAGCCTAATGA
>NW_028234413.1:3256596-3259096 GCF_977035675.1 Penaeus japonicus
CAGAGAATGGGGAGAGACACAGTGTTAGGAAGTTGCTAGTTCACACATTATAATCACTGATGGACAGCAGAGATAGGCCCGCGAGCGATAACACATAACATATAACCTGACACCCGCAGCATCATATATTTTGCAACTCATTCCCCTTGTCAAAATGTTGGAGAGGAAAACAGGCATGGCGAATCGGGGTTCACACGTCATATATTAGACCTGTCACTAAATATCGCATTTAAGAAGCGCCGGGAATGGATTTCCGCGTCAAACTCTCATCCTCAAACACATCGTGGCTATCTTTGTTTTCTCTTCGACAGGAGCATTAGACATGTACAAATATTTTAGAATGAACTTTTAAAAAAAGGAGAAGAACGGAGTAAAAAGAGAAGGGAAAATTAAACAGGAGAATCAGACATGTACAAATATCTTAGAAGGAACATAAAAAAGGGAGAAGAACAGAGTAAAAAGAGAAAGGAAAATTAAACAGGAGAATCAGACATGTACAAATATCTTAGAAGGACCATAAAAAAGAAGAAAAACGGAGTAAAAAAAAAAAAAAAAAATTAAACAGATAGAATCAACCAAAAAAACAACAACAACTTTTTGACTTCGTGTTGCCGCTAAACGGTTTAATGGTCGGGGAGAAAAGCGTAAATGTTATTGTCACTCCTTCCGCCCTTCCTTCGTCCTTCGTCCTTCTTCCCTCTATTCGACAGGCGAAAGGCGCTTCCACGGCGTGTGGGAAATGTCCGACGCAGCATGGGACTGAAGGGATGTGTGAATAATATGAATAAATAATGTAGGAGGCAAGAGAGGGTGATGACTGGGGCGATGTGGTGAACGATAGTGATGATAACGATGACGAAGATGGGTGACAACAACATTGAGGTTATGACTTGTTGTAACGGAGTGACAGATATTGTGGTGTTGAAGTTGCAGATGTTGTGAGAGTGACAGGGACTTGAGGGACTTTTGTGTTACGAGGAAACAGGGTGAGTGAGTGAGTGAGTGAGTGACGACCATGTTGACAGGGAAGCAGTGAGTGTGATGAGTGTGCAGTGGTTTAAGACAAAGTGGAAAAGACGAAAGAATGCCACGGAAAGGTGTGTGTGTGTTTGTGTGTGTGTGTGTGTTTGTGTGTGTGTGTGTGTGTTTGTGTGTGTGTGTGTGTTTGTGTGTGTGTGTTTGTGTGTGTGTTTGTGTGTGTGTGTGTGTTTGTGTGTGTGTGTGTGTTTGTGTGTGTGTGTGTGTTTGTGTGTGTTTGTGTGTGTGTTTGTGTGTGTGTGTGTGTTTGTGTGTGTGTGTGTGTTTGTGTGTGCGTATATGTATATATATATATATATGTATATATATATATATATATATATATATATATATATGTATATATGTATATATGTGTGTGTGTGTGTGTGTACATATATGTAAGTATAAGTAAAAATGTATAACGTGCTTCGGTATGTAAAGCATCCTACAACCATCATATGATCCTCCCAGTCTCTCCTCTTCTTCTTCTTCTTCTTTTTTCTTTTCCCCTTTTCTCTCTTCCCTTCCTTTTTTCTTCCACCGCCACCTTCACCACCACCACCACCCTCCACACCCCCACCACCACACACCCACCACACCACCCCCACCACCCCACCACCAAGAACCCACCACCCCGACCACCAACCAACCAACCCACCACCACCACCACCACCACCACCACCACCACCACCACCACCACCACCACCACCACCTCCACCTCCACCTCCACCTCCACCTCATCCTCCTTTTCTCTCACCCTCCTCCACCACCACCTCCACCTCCACCTCCACCACTACCACCACCTCCACCACCACCACCTCCACCCCCACCTCCACCTCCACCTCCACCTCCACCACTACTCGTGTTACCACCTCACCACTACCACCAACCACCTCCACCCGCCCACCTCCACGCCCCACTACACCACCACCACCTCACCCCACCTCCCCACCCCCCCACCATCGCACACCTCCACCCCACTCACTCCACTCCACCTCCACTCCACCTCCACCTCCACCTCCCCTCCACCTCCACCTCCACTCCACCTCCATCCTCCCTCACCTCCACCTCATTCCCTATCTCCTTTTCTCTCACTCCTCCGTCCATCCAGCCATCAAAACCACACACACCACCACCTCTTCCCCTCCACCTTCCACCCCACCTCATCTCCTTTTTTTCTCTTCCCTCTCCCCCTCCTCCACCTCCACCTCCACCTCCACCTCATCCTCCTTTTCTCTCACCCTCCTCCACCACCACCTCTTCCTCCACCTCATCCTCCTTTTCTCTCACCCTCCTCCACCACCACCTCTTCCTCCACCTCATCCTCCTTTTCTCTCACCCTCCTCCACCTCATCCTCCTTTTCTCTCACCCTCCTCCACCACCACCTCTTCCTCCACCTCTTCCTCCACCTCCACCTCCACCTCCACCCCCACCACCACCACCACCACCACCTCAACCTCCACCTCCACCACCACCTCCACC
>NW_028234413.1:3271596-3274096 GCF_977035675.1 Penaeus japonicus
AGTGGAGACAGTGACAAGCGAGGCGGGGCCAGCCAGAGGACAGTCTCCCGGCGGGTCTCGAGCCTGTCAGAGCTCGCCCCGGGTCCCCACACCACATACTGCGGCCGGGCGGGAGGGGCCGCTCGCCGCCCGCCGCCCTCCGCCCGCCCGCTTGCCCGTCCGTCCGCCCGCTCGCCTGGGCGCGGTGTCAAGCGGCGGCGCCCCTCGTCGTCACCGGCTGCTGATGATGCTCCTGCTCCATCAGCGCTGCTCCGCCGAGACTGCTCCGGGACTCTGATTGATGTCCCTCTCGCTGTTTCTTTCTCCGATTTCCCTTCCGTTTTCTGGTGTTTATTATCATTCTTATTTTCGTTTTTCCTTTTCGTGTTTTCTCTGCCTGGTTCTCTTTCACTGTTTTGCCCGTTTCTCTATATTTCTATTTACTCTGCCTACATTTCTTTCGCTATTTTATTCTTATCTGTGTCTGTTTACTCTTTTTTGTGGACTGTTCCTTTTCTTCTTCACTATTCTGCCCTTTTACCTTTTCCACTCTTTCTCTCTCTCTCTCTCTCTCTCTCTCTCTCTCTCTCTCTCTCTCTCTCTCTCTCTCTCTCTCTCTCTCTCTCTCTCTCTCTCTCTCTCTCTCTCTCTCTCTCTCTCTCTCTCACTTGATAATGATAACAATAAGGATGATGATAATGATAATTACAATAGTAATAACAATAATAATAATAATCGTGGTAATAATGATAGTAATACTGATAACAATAATGATAATAATAACAATGATAATGCTATAAAAATAAAGCTGCTTTCAACAACGAGATGCAATAAGCCAACAACAAAAATATGATAACAAATGTGAAGACAGAAATGATGGCGACGATAAAGATAAGGACCATAAGGCGAACACAAATAAAGATAACAATAGGCCTAAAGACAAGATTAACAGACAATAACAGTAATCGTAACACTTATCACTATAATCAAAACAACGATAACTGATAGGTTCAGGATGATAACAAAAACAATAACATCACCAATAACGATGTCAATAATTACTTTTTTTCTGTCCATTAGTAACTTACGACCTCACAATTTTCTGGGACCAACTTGCTTACATTCTCTAGATATCTGTATATTATATAACGCTGATTTGGCACAGATATGAGAGAGAGTGGGCGTGGAAGACTATGCAAATTATTCAAAGTATCGTTCAATGGCACTGCAATATGTGAATAATCCTTTTCCCATCATTCAACTTGCACAACACTATCATTTTTTTCATATCTATAGTTTATTTAATCTCCTGATGAAGCCAATCCAAAATTCTGTTTATCTTAGATCTTCCTCTCTGTAGTATTTACGTTTGTTTACTTATCTATGGATCTTTCTATTTATCTATCTTTTTGTCTTCCTATCTGTCTCTCTATCGTTTATCAATCTTTTTTTATCTATCTACCTATTTATCTCTTTATCAATATGTCTGTCTATCTATCTATCTATCTGTCCAGTTATCTACATATTTATCTATCTCGTTTACAATCTATCTATCTGTCTATCTATTTTTCTACCCATCTATCTACCTATCTCTCCATCAATCAATCGATCTACCTGTCTATCTACTTATCAAACTATCTTTCCATCTCCTAATGTCATCGGCTCTCTCATTCCCGCCGTTCTTCCTCCCTCCTCCTTTCCTTCCCGCTCCCTCCCTACACTCCTCCTTCTTCCTTCCCTCTCGCCTCCCTTCCTTTTCCTCCCTTCTCTCCTTCCCTCCCTTCCTCCCTTCCTCCACCTCCCTCCCTCTTCCTTCCCTCCCTTCCTCCCTCCATCCATCCCTCCCTCCCTCCCTCCTTCCCTTCCTCCTTCCCTTTCTCCCTCCCTCCCTTCCTCCCTCCTTTCCTCCCTCCCTCCTTCCTTACTCCAACCCACCTCCTGTCATCCTTCCTCCTCCCTCCATTCCTCTCCTCCTCCTCCTCCCTCCCTCCCTCCCTCCTCCTCTCCCTCCACCACCCCTCCTCACCCCTCCTCCCTCCCTCCCTCCTCTCCAGCCAGCCCGAGCCCCCGAGCCCGGCAATGTTTCCATCCCCGTGCCTCTGAGGTCTGGCCCGGCTAATGGCAGAGGACAGTGACAAGTGAGAGCGGTTTGGGCACGGGACACGAGGCTGGGGCGGTGGGCTTGGGCACCGACCCACCTGTGCGACCACCTGTCAGCCGGGGAGACACACCTGACCAGCTAGGTTGCCGCAGACGTCTAAACGTTGAGGAAATTAAAGGTAAAATATGGGGTAGGTGTGTAGGGCTCAGCGGGTGCTACGCAGGGGAGTTTCGTAGGTTCTTATCAGTAAGGTTGGAGGGGAGTTATCAGCATCGTGTGCGTTTGTGTACGTGTGTTAAGCGGTGTGTATGTGCTATTGCTGATAAGTGTGTACATGTAGTATTTACTCTCGGCGTTTGTGTACGTGTGTTAAGCGGTGTGTATGTGCTATTGCTGGCTGATAAGTGTGTACGTGTAAGT
>NW_028234413.1:3306596-3319096 GCF_977035675.1 Penaeus japonicus
CGTTAGTTGACTATCTGCAAGTGGATAGAGCACATTGAAACATTCTGTGTTCCTCTCGATTGTATATCCTTGGTCTGGTAAAGAAAGATACAAGGTAAATTTCCCAGTGGAACATATTTACAACAAAGTTAGAAAGTGTATATTGTGTATCTTGAGGTTCTTTGAAAAAGTGATTGTCGAAAGTGTCTTGCCGGGTACAGTAAGTAGACTGCTTGAATTTATTGAATATCAAGCCAGAGACTAGTTCATGTAAGATTTAGTTTTTTCCATAAAAACGCAAATGTTAATTCATACGTCAGTGTGCGATGCGTTTTTTTTCTATCATTTAGACCAAACTGCTAACTTTTTAATATCCAATTTTGTGTGTGGTGGGAATCCAAATGAAACGTGCACTTACATTTGCTGAGAAATTTCAGATAATTCGTCTGGTGTGGGTTTAGGGAATTCCAGGTTAGAGTTTAGGGGTATCTCATACATTTGAATTATTGTCTGTCGGTAATTCGTGGGGAATTTGTGGGAAAAAAAAAAAAATGATTTTTCCACTTGAATGAATAATTGAAAAACTGTATTAAAGTAGAGCATCAGCACGGCATATTTTTCAAGTATTTTTTTTTTAATTTTTTTTTGTTTCTTTCTTTCTTACTAGTATGAATGAAGGAGGTAAGAATAATTGCACAGTGTGAGTGGCGGGCGGAGGGAGGGTCCGACGGTGCGCCTCCGAGCCGCTTTCGCGCCGCAGAAGAACGACGGGATATTATCTCAATTATATTTACCTTTAGAAATATTATTGATATTGTGAATGCTAGTCTGGAGGGTCACGTATGGTCATGTATGAATAGCAGATATCATACGTTCGCTCGGTATTTCATGTGATATGCTTCAGAGAGAATTAGTAGTGTGTCAGTAAGAATGACAGTGATTGTAATAAATTGTATACACTTTGAAATATATTTGGTGAAGCATATGTTGTGATAAAGACGTGTAGGCGTAACAAATAGTATGTCATCATTATAAAATATTTCATGATAGCGATGCACAAATTGTACATATATACCTAATTTTATTAAAAACTCGTTTCCAATTATAAACTGTACTCGGCGCTAAGAGTGTGAACACAGCTGTTTAGTAAGTCCATTTTTTCCCCCTTCTTCTTCTTCTCTAGTCCAGAGAACAAAAAAAAAAAAAAACTCCCAAACGAGTGACACATAGATATATTTGAGCTAATGTGAAGTTGCGTGTCTCCCACAGATGATGGAAGTAGGGAGCGGTGTGGAGGGGGGTCAGACCCAGTACCCAACTGGATACGCCCCGATGTCATCGCTGCAGGATTTCTATTCCAATTCTCAACACTGCTCGTACTCTAACGCAGGTAAGTCCGCCGTCCCCTTTTTTTTTTGTATTTTCTCGTTGTTGGTGTTGTGTTTGGTAGGTTCGGTTGCTGAATGTAACTCTGATGATCAGGGATTAGTTTTGTGTTTGCTTTTTTTTTTTTTCTTTTTTTTTCTTTTTTTTTTTTTTTTTTTTTGTCTCGTGTTCTTTGTTAGGATTGAGACAGCGAATGGTCATAGGATTTGTCGCAGAGCAACACGCATGTAATTTCCATTGATTTATGACGCTCTTGGGTACACATACTATACCTCCCCTCCCCCCTCCCCCTCCCCCTCCCCCTATAACATATATCCTAATTATGCCCTCCCTTCCTCCCTTACCCTAAGGAAACCATCTCCTTAATTCAGACATATAATTATGAAAGGAAATTAATGCAGCAAATTAGAGTCGCGGACAAAAAAAAACGTTAATTGTTACCATACAGTGACCGAGTGAGTCCTAGCGGCACTGGGACCCGGGCATCATCGTCTCAGTGGATGCAGTCCTCACAACCGGGTGATATCCGCGCTGCGATTCCCCAACTTAAAGCGATAGGAAAGACAACTTGAAAACTTGACCGGCGCGACACACGAAACTGCAATACCAGATATAGCTGGTGATAAGCGTGAGAGTCAGATTGAGTTTTCAAACACAGGAAAATAATATAATAGTATGAGCTGCATTATCAGAGGAGGGATAACAAGGGCAGCAGCAGCAGCCACCAGCAGGCCAGAAGGGAACCAACCTACGCTGGTGTAAAAACACTTGTAATGTGACCCGTGTACATGGAGGCCGCGGTGTACGGCTGCGTAAATTGTAACACAGTACGGCATATGACGTGGAGCGGCCTCCGAAATGTCACTGCTACTCGCCACCACAATATGTCACCGACGCCGGCCGTGATTTTTGAGTCACAATCGCGCTGTTTTGACGCATTAGTTAGTTGCCTTAAATAATAGCGCGAGGATTAAGGAGGCGAGGTGAAGCCGCGGTGAAACGGCACTCATTACGAGAGCCAAAGAACGGCTTCTTGGCTGCTTGGCTGCTTAGAGGCACTGGCAGAGGTTAGAAGTGTGGCATTGGCTTTGAATTATTGCGTGCTCAATTACCGGTAGATTTCAAAAGGTACATGCAATTAATCCAGTTTGAACAGGTAATAGGGAGCACTCGTTCGTAATTACTCTCCGCTCAGTAAAATTGATGGTTGATGATAGCGGCAATTAAAGTCCTTTTTATTTTATCTCCCACTGAAAAGTATGAATTTGGAAATCATAATTTTATTAATGTAATAGTAATGATGATATGGATAATAACAATGGAAATAACAAGAGTAATAATGATAATAATGATGGTGGTAATAATAATTATAGTAATTATATTACTAATGATAATAATAATGATAATAATAATAATAATGATAATATCATTATTATTATTATTATCATTATTGTAATTATTATTATTATTATTATTATTATTATTATTATCATTATTATCATTATTATCATTATCATTATTATCATGAACTTACAATAATAATACAAATCGGTAATAGACATTACAGTGACTTCATAACAAATAAAGAAGCATTCACTAGAAAATAATATTTAAGATAATTATATATAAAAATCGTGAAGCGACGCAATGCAATCTTAGTCCGGGAACCTTTCGCGCTAAAGTTACCCATCGGCGCGTGCGTTGGGAGTGATCGGGGGCAGGTGAAGTGTGGCTCCCCTTTAGGGTACACTTGCCAACTAATATACATATCACCGAAGGCTAAAGTAGTGTGATTTCTTGTATAATTTGCACCTCCGAAGACCTTGTCTATTTCTGACTTATTTCTGGTGGCTTTTTGAGTAGTTTATCATAACTTGTGTTCCATTTGAAAAATTATTTTTATATTTTGCAACGATTAGATCACTGGTTTTGTTTGATTTGTTTCGCATCCATCAGTACAAGTGTTTCGGTTAATTGACAAGACGGGAAAAGAAGAGAAGTGTCTGTATGTCTGTAGCCCATAAATTGATTCAACTTGTTCTGTTTTGGCAGCTTATGATGTACTCAAGTCTGCAAACAGCAATCACTCTTAACAGCTGTGAAGAGTACAATGGCGTCACCGATATAAATTCCATTAATATCTAGAACGATTTTAATGTCTCCACGTGCTTGCCTTACGTGAAACAAAAACCTTACATGAAACAAAAGCCATATTTCAAAAAAAAAAAAAAAAAATGAAAACAAAGACGTCCCCTCGCACGGAAGCTCCCCGCCCTCACTCCATCCGACCGACGGCACACGAGCGACCCCGAGAGGCTAAACCGAGGGCGAAATCCCGCAGAAGCCGAGCGCCGCTACCTTAGCCTTGCCATAAAATGAAATCGTCTCGGGCCCCAGAGTGCGATGGCGCGGCGGCCTCATTGTTGTCGAATTAGAGCCCTGCCGCCGCTACATGCCGAAGGGATTGGGCGTGAAACGCGAGATTAGGACGACATTTGTTGAATCTCCAGGCTCAGAATTCGCATTTTAGTTTCATATATTGTCTTTGAGAGCTGGTAAAATTGATTTTAAAAAAAATGGAAGAAAGAAAAAATTGTTACACAACAGCAATGCGGGTCATAAAATGGAAACCAACAAATACTCCGAAATAAAAAAAAATAAAAATAAAAACTTTCGAAACAGGCGAAGGAGAAAAACTATTTCTCACTATTTCACCCTCGCTCCGCGCCTGTCCCGGGAAGGCTGGTGTGCCATAAGTCCGACTCAGTCCTATTAGCTCTGAAAGCCTCCTACCGCAGCGATTGCCAAATACAGATGTTAACTGTCATTCCCCATTACCCTCAACTGAACTCCCCTCGCGGAAAAAAGGTAAATGTGTCTAAGGAAAATAAATGTTTGGCGGATGTTTAGGTCCCGGTGGTCATTCTGTGAGTCACACGCACTTTTCCCTCGAAGTTGAAGACGCGGACGAGCCGGAGTTGCGGTTTTGCGGCGGCTTCTCCTGGCTGCCAAGGGTTAGGTCTGCTCCCCTTTCCCATATTTCATTCCTCGTTCCGATATGGGAAACAAATAGGGTTAAGAGAGAAGAGGGGGAAAATTTAAAAAAGAAAGAAAAATAGAAATAAACCTTAAAATCCAAACTTATAGACTAGTCCCCCCCCCAGAATCATAAACTCCGTGTGTTGCGTCCGGCCGAAAGCACATGGGAGAGCGCTTAAAGGCCTGTTAATTCCCCGGCGGGGCTGGAGGTCACGCGAAGGGCACCAATCACTTTTAAGGAGCGTCCATCCGTAACTTGTGCTCCTCCGTAATGACCTCTCATCAACGCCCACGCATTAGCACCCTCGTTTGGCCCCGCTAGCACGTGAGGCCGCGGGACGGGCGAGCGGTCCGGGAGGCTGCTTTATGGCCGCCTGTCGCCCTCTCACTCTCTCTGTGGTCATCTACTTATCGGCGTTCTCTTTTCTTCTTTCGCTCCTCTTTCCCTGTGGTTATCTCCTGTTCTTCTATTCTTCTTCTGCTCTCTCTCTCTCTCTCTCTCTCTCTCTCTCTCTCTCTCTCTATATATATATATATATATATATATATATATATATATATATATATATTTATCTTTTGTCTTTTTCTATCTCTCTCTCTTTATATTTATCTATATGTATTTATTTACACCTCTCCCTTCACTATATACAGTTTCCATCAATTTTTCTTCGACCCCTCCCCCTCCCCCCAATTATGTATATCCAATATCCCATCAAACAACAATAACACCGATAACTCCTCGATGCCAGAACCTGCATACCCATACAATGGAGAAAAGCTTTGTCCTGGCGCTAACCACACGCAGCCTTATAATGACAAACAATAAGGCTACTAACCACCCATCGGAAGTCCACACTCACTTCTCACGAGTTCCACCGAGCTGTCAGTCAAACCGTCAATTGACTGTCAAGCTCCATTCTGTGTTAAATTGCTCGCAGAGGCTCCGGTGGGTGGGGGGAGGGGAGGGGGAGGGGGAGTAGGGACTATGCAGCCCCTATGAAAATCCTAGTGTATCGTTTAATGGTTTATTAAAACTCTTCAGGATCTTAGGGGAAATATTTTTTTTTTTAGATTATTAGACTTTTTTTTACCCTCTATTTAGAATTTCTTGTATATTTTGTTTATTTTTTATAGACAAATAGATAAACCTTTCCTCTCCTTTCGCAGGTCGCTTCGGACAGACCAGCATGTACCGCGCACACCCGCACTTCCCCACACCTCTGCACTCCTGGTTGGGCACAGACAAAATGGCTGCCGCCGCTGCCCCCTCGGCTTACAACACACCCGGGTCCTCTTGGCACACACCTTTCGCTAAGACTTACCAGCCCACACCCACGCCCGCCCACCAGACACACCAGTCCGCCCAGGGATACGCCGCCTACGGATACCCTCCAACCCCGCCCGAGGAGACCGCCTCCGCAGCCGCCTCTCAGCAAGCCCCTCAGCAACAACAGCAGCAGCAGCAGCAACCCCAGGACCACCCCATGAGCACCAGCCCCATGCCACAGCAACAGCAGCAGCCGCAGCAGCACGACAACGCCACAGCCGCAGCGCGCATGACCCCCGAGCGGGTCACAGCCTCCCCGAGCGCCGTCGCAGGCAACGACATCAAGTCGGATTCCGTCTACAGCCCAGCCTTCAGCACCTCATTCGCCTCCAAGACGGCCCTCTCCCTCTCGCCCGCCCACACCACCGCCCACCCCGCAGGATACAGCACCTACCCCTCCCATTCCACCATGGACTTCACCCACAGCGGATACACCGGCTTCTACCCGTCGTCGGGCATGACCTCCATGTTCAGCAAGCCCTTCTCCACCGTGCCCGCCACCGCCCTGTCGCCGTCGCACGAGAAGTCAAAGAACACCAAGCGCTCCAGCACGGGTAAGCGAGCTCTGCTCTTAGTCTTATTTCGCTTATTGAATGACAATACATCACTAAGGTGCTGACTTTTACTGATTAAATTATAAGAAAAGAAAATACAATTCATGTTTGCAATTGCAACACTTCAAACATAATCATCCCTGTGGTTCTTTATTAACTTTGATTCTGACGTCCTTCCCTCCAGAGGGGCGCGAGTGCGTGAACTGCGGCGCCACGTCGACTCCGCTGTGGCGACGCGACGGCAACGGCCACTACCTGTGCAACGCCTGCGGCCTCTACTACAAGATGAACGGACAGAACCGGCCGCTCATCAAACCCAAGCAGCGCACAGTGAGTCCCAATCAATATCAGTGTGTCTAATCTTCCCTCGATCTTCCCTTATCCCTCCAATCGGAGCCTCGCCTTTATTATCGTCACACCGCGATGTCCCGTTTCTATTGAGGTGTCCGATGCCGGGAGGACGGCTGCAGGGGGACCGCTTGCACCACCGCGGAAAGCTTTATTCCTATTCGTGAATTATTCATACAGGGATCTGATTAGGGCTTGGTGCAATCTGTTCTGTATAGGGGAATTATCAGATTGTACATAACTAAAAAATAATAATAATAAAAGAATAAACAAATAAAGACTAGTAATAATGATAATTATGACACTGTAGTGAATAGATCACATGTTTAGTGAAGTAATGTATTTCCTATAAAAAAAATGCTTCAATGAGACATTTCCTCCTCAGTCCGCCAATCGTCGTGAAGGAACCTCTTGCGTCAATTGCAAGACACAGACGACAACTTTGTGGCGACGGAACCAGAACGGAGAGCCAGTGTGCAATGCCTGCGGACTCTACTACAAACTGCACAACGTAAGTGTTTCTTTTCCACCGCTTAGTAAACTTTTTACGCACTAAACAACAAGATAGCGACACACAGTATACACACACCTAACAGTACAAGACACAAGCGAGGACTAAATGCACTTAGAATCACAGAATACAAGCGTGAAAACCTACATCTCGCCATCATTAGACACTGTCTCCAAATACAATCAGGAAATACTGACTTTGTAAATGTGAAAACGATGATACTGAATCAGACGCATCGAGCTTATAATTCGCGTCAAATGGTGGATCTCGTTAGACATTTCCTTTCTAGCGTGATTTTCAGCTTTACAGCCAGTGCTTATCATGCCTTTATCACGCCGTTCTAATGTCCCTCCGTTATATTGGGAATATTTATCTTGGCTGACAAACCGCGGCAATCCTAAGTGGGATTAGTGAAAGAACCTTTTTTTACCAAGGGATACAAGGAAAGACTTTATTTTTTTTTTACATTTTATAATAGATTTATGTAGTGTCTTTGATCAGAACTATTAGCGGGATATTCTAGAAGAAACTAAAAGCACTGAAGAGGCAATGACCACATAGCGGGTAAAAATGCCCTCGCCATCTGCCCCCCAGAATCTTGAGATGTGAGTCACGAATGCGTGACTCACCTTGTGCTGTTGGCTCATATAGCTTTAAACGCTACATGTGCGCTGGGTATTGACAGACCGCGCGTTTATAACCTTAGATGCACTATTCATACGACTATCATGCCCCGAAAACGTAAAGATGCCGAGCTTTTCACGACCGTGAGACACTTCTGCATTCGCCCTCTTCGGTGCATTTTAGTCACAATGATCTCCTGTCATTAGAGTCAATATTGTGCACGCGCAGCTGCGACACTCAGTCCACAATTATTCAAGAGAAATGGAAGATATATTAGCGTCCCTCGTACACATGTTCTCTCGAAGACCAGAAGCATCGCGTTGAGAGCCAAGGTTTTCCTCCGCGCATCCAGTCCTTATGACAGAGCGACATAGGGGTCAGAATTCCCCCCCCCCCTCCCCGTGAGGAGGAGGAGGTGGAGGAGGAGGAGGAGGAGGAGGGAGTCGCGCGCAGGGAGTAATTATTCCAAAGGCGATGTAAAATATAGCGTCTACATGGGAACATCTGTCCGGGGCTAATCTTACTTACTCTGTTCGCCCGTCGATCGTCTCTGGGTTGTCTTTCGCCGACCTCCTTCCCGGACGTCTTGCTGCTCGCGCTAAAGTTAACGTTAGGAATAACTCTTCGTTTGAGATTAATTTTGTTTGTCTGCTTTTGATATGTTGATTTATTCATTTATGATTTTGTTAATTATGGAAATTTATCGTGATTAATCGTGTCCTGTTGCTATCATCATTACGTCATTATTATTATTACTATCATTACCAAGGGCCTTCCTGCAGAGACAGACCGCAAAACCTCGGCGTCAGTTTTTCCCTTTTCTCGTAATGTGAATACGTTTCCCCTCCTTTTGGCCCTCTTTCTCCTGTAATTATCGTCGTCAAAACCCCTCATTTTGGGCTTCATGTTACAGCCGCCAGTCACGGGTACGACTGTGGTTAGAAATGTAGGCATTTTTTTGTGCAGTTTCTTTCATTCTACCAATGGAAAGCTTTCATTAAGGAATGGCGGTCACACAGATATGATCTCATACACAACTTCCTTTTTTTTTTACAATCTCTCAAAATCATTTATATTCCGAAAGATTCGAAAGAAGGAACAACAACAACAAAAGAAACTCATGCACTAAAGACGTAAAAAAGTAAGAAAAATGGGAAGAGAAAAGGAGAGAAAAAAAATAATCCATATGACTAAAGCATCAAAGGGACGCGAGCCGAAACGTCTCCACTACCCCCCTCCCCCCACAAAAAAAAAAAAAAATGAGCGCGGTACTGCGGGACGGCCGGTGGAAGTGGCGCCAGGTTTGAAACATGATATTATCCATACAAGTGTCGTGGCCTCCCTGTCTCTTCGCTTAGGCACACGCTCTAGATATTCGTCGTTTAGTCACTTCTTCCTCATCTAATGATAGAACAAAAAAATGGACTTCATTTTGTCAGATTTCTTGATATTCGCTTTATTATTATTTATTTATTTATTTTATTTTTTTGCGAAGTAACTGTTCCGCTGTTTGTTTGTTTGTTTTTTTTTCTTCTTCTAGATGAAAAGAAGGGTCGACATAAGTATGTAAATGTTCGTAATGTTTAGACTTTGACAAAAAAATTACTTAATGTCACGTGTAAACGTCAGCCGCGCACTACGGATAGTTTGTTCAGAAGTAATGTGCTCTGCCTGTTAGTCATGGCCTCAGGACGCACGAAGAGATGTGCCACATCAACCTTTCTAAGTTTCACATCGCAATGATTTTCGTGAAATGATTACTCTGTCATTACATTCATAGAGAGGAAATGGTTAGTGGAATCGATTCAGTGTCGCGCGTCTCTCTTTTTCCTTATTCAACTCTTCTTCTTTCCTCTCTTGTTTTTCAAAGATCTCTTAGGCCTAACCCTTGCGCCCGTGCCTCTAGGCCTGAGTGCGATCCGATACCCTTCATGCAGGGCAGGAACGTGACCCGCGAGCGTGCCCGGGTCAACCGTAGCGGTCACGGTGGCGCCAACGCGACCCTCTGTTTACAAACGACGCCGCGAGGTGTTTGTTCAGACTAAACGGAGCCTAATTCGTGGGTAAACGATTAATTAAGCTCATCAAAGGCTGGAATAAGTGGCGCGTGCTCGATCAGGAGCGTGAAGCAACTTGCTTGTAATTCACATGAAATAATGTTTGTCAAGGTGTGGGAGCTTCATCCTCCCCTCCCCGCCCGCGCTACAAAACGCTTTGAGAAAATAACCGACTTGAAATCTTGCCACGAACGAGTACGTCTGACAAATTAATATTTGATAATCGGCAGGAAATAAACTCCCCTGCCTCAGCCTAGTAAACAAATAATTACGAGAAAGTCTAAAACTCTTACGAGACATCCTCACTTCCCAGTAAAGCGGCAATCATCTCTCGCCCGAGCACGAGGCCATAAAAATAGAGAAAAAGGTTGAATTAGCTACCGATCGAAGGCCAAAGTGGCGTAGTCTGGCATCCGCCGCGGCAGACGACGTAGCAGCAGCTCGCTCGTCATGCTTCTGCTGAGCGGAGTCTGGCGACGACCGCACCGCCCTGGCGCCACCGCCACGCGTCGCAGCCTATGCGCGTGGCTTCGACTTAGGCATAGCTCTCGTCGGGTACAAGGACTGTTTGGCTGTTGTTTGCGGTGTGAGATTTTTTTTTTTGTCATTTTTAATAATGTGTATGATGAGTATTATTCGCTGGTTAGATGTCTGTTTTTATTATTACGCGCTGAGGCTGTTTCCCGCGTTCTTTTTTGTAACGGAATCGGACAATCCATCTCCCCTTGACGTCGGTTCGGTTGAAGTCGAGGAAGGCTTGCGTCTTCCCTTTTATCTTTTTATCTTGTTTATCTTCTTATTTCCTGTCGTGTTTTCCATGTCTCCCGGATGTCAGGGTTGATAATGGGGGGACGTTAGGCCGACGGAGGGAAACCATGGGAAAAAAAATGAGCAGCGATGAAAAATTGAAGGCGGAGGTTTATATATATATTTTTTTTAACCTCATTCTTACTCATTTTTATAGAGGAGTAATGTTAATATTTATCATTATTTTTTTCTTATTATTCTCGGGATATCCTTTATATAATTCATCAATCTCTCACTCATCACGATTTAAATACATACGCCCGTATCCCTCCCGCGGCATCCCAACGCGGTATAATTCATCGACACAGAATTTCATACGAATCGCGCCCTTCACTCACTTCACTCGGCTCCTTATCTGTCCTCTTTATCGCCGCATCTTCCACCTGCATTCTTCTCCCGCTTTTCACTCTCCACTCCTAATTACCCACAACACTGATCAAAGAAAATGGAGGACGGCCAGAACTCGGTCGAGCATGTACGTGTGTGTGTGTGTGTGTGTGTGTGTGTGTGTGTGTGTGTGTGTGTGTGTGCGTGTGTGTGTGTGTGTGTGTGTGTGTGTGTGTGTGTAGAGTTACGCACAGATACAGTCATCATTCTGCAATAGCCTCAATCCCAATCAAACGAAACAGTCACACGGCTTATGTTTCTCCCCTCGTCTCTCACTCCCTCCCTCCTCCCCTCCCTCCCTCCCTCCCACTTAACCAACTCAAACCTTCCCATCCCCTCCCCTCCCCTCCCCTCCCTCCCTTCCCCCTCCCGAGAACACCGAATAAGTCACACTAACGGGTATGCTGACTTTGGCCTCCGCAACAAAGCGCGCCCACTCGTCTGGAAGCAAGGCGGGCGGACACTAGAATGGCGTGTGACAAAACTAGGGTGTGGCGGGTCGTAAACTTGACAGACAGACGTAGACAGGTCAATACAATCCCCGGCCGGAGCATCACGCCCGCACAAAGCCGCCCGTCCGCCCATAAAGACGCGCTTGAATGCCGCTTGGCTACTTGGCTAATTAACGGGCCCTCTGGAATCCCTCCTGTATGGAAGGGTCTCGCTCGCCCGCCCGCCCTTGTCTCTTGCTGTCTCTTTCGGCTCCTCTCTCTCTCTCTCTCTCTCTCTCTCTCTCTCTCTCTCTCTCTCTCTCTCTCTCTCTCTCTCTCTCTCTCTCTCTCTCTCTCTCTCTTTCTTTCTTCCTGCTTTACTCTTTCTGTATATTTCTGTTTTTCTTTTTCTTTTTATACTTGTCCTTCTTTCTCTTGTTCTCGTTATCATTCTCTCTCTCTCTCTCTCTCTCTCTCACTCTCTCTCTTTTCCTCTCTCTATCTTTCCATCCCTGTCTCATCTCATCCATCTCTTTATCTCAGTCCGAATATTAAGCGGATAATTTGGTGTGGGCGGCGGCGCGGGCGTGCGGGCGCGGCGGGGCACAGGTAGCCGTTCAGGTGCGTGTGGGCGTGGAGGCGAGGGGCCGCGAGGGGAGGTCCCACGGCCACAATGGTGCCCCTGCGGGGGGGCTGCGACCCCGCCGTGGGGGGCCCACCCAGACACACACAACCACAATACTCTCAAATGATGCCTCCGTCTACCTGACGCATGAACGAGCGCCCACTGCGCCCTCCGGGAAAGCTGGATTTGACCCCTAAGGCATTACGTTACACGGGCGGAAGTGGCGTGGAAGGGACTCGCGTCTCGGAGTTAATCTTGACGTAAGGTGAGGGCGGGAGGGGGGGGGGTCCATATTCTTGGGGACCAGCGCGACCTTCAGAGCCATCTTTGACACTGATGGAACACCCTTGCTTGACCCCACATGCGCACTCACGCCATACCCGCGCCCATGCTCACGCTTAAAACATGCACGCAGACCACACACA
>NW_028234413.1:3351596-3356596 GCF_977035675.1 Penaeus japonicus
TGTAGGTGTGCGAGGGATGCCTTATCTGATTTAAAGATAAGCTAAGATATACAGTATATATATATTTGTTTGTTTGTTTGTTTTTTCTTAAAGGATCCCATCAACCTAATGCATATTTTTTAGGGATCAGAACTAGGCTCTCGTCTTTATCAATGTCTTTAAAATCCCCATCACTGTTCACCATCGCCATCATAACCACCACTACCTTTGTGAACCACACCACATCAGCCAGCACCATCAACACACTACTGTTACTTTTTAAAGACCTCAACGCCCTCACGATGAGCAGTCCCACCACCCCCCCATCCCACCCCACCCCAACTCCCCCCACCCAACCCCCTCACAAACCCCAATAGCAATACAGCGTAGTAGAACAATAAGAAACGAGGAGGGGGGCTCGGATGCGTGACAAGACATCGTAAGCCGCGCACTAACTAACAAAGATACGTCTATAATTAACAATTATTTTCTCGCGGAGTAAGTTCCCCCCTCCCCCCCTCTCCCCCCCTTTACCATGTTCCTGTGCTGAGTAACCATAGCACAGGTAATGATAGTGATAGTGGCATATCCAAGATTCATGGAGCGCTAGCCTCGCCCCTCCCGAGCCCTTCCCTCGGTACCTGACGTCCAGACCCTCGGGCCAATGCATCGGGGCTGTTGAAAAAGCTAAATGTTGTGTTTGGTTAATATATCTGTCTGATGCGAGGGTCCTTCGAGGCTGCACCCTCGTTATAGAGGACTGAGGTCAGGGTGTGGGGGTGATTTACCAATAGTAAGTTCCCTCTATTCCCTCCCCTTAAGGGGAAAAAAAGGAGTGAAAGAGTGAACGTCTGTATGTTGCGAGAGACACGCAGGAGGTGGCAGGTGCCCCGGGGAGCAGCTCGACCCCCGTAACGCCGAGTCGCGCCTTCGCAGGCCGCCCGCCGCCCGCCGCCCTAACCACTGATGGATGTGGTGTCCAGGTAATGAATGACGTGCAAGTCGATCCTCCCTCCTACGCCTGCAACCACGCGCCAGATGGCACCGCCGCATTCTTGCAGCTTTATCTCTCGCCCCGAGGCTCCGCCGAGCTCATCCACACATCCACCGCCGTGCCCCTCGAGTTCTCATGCAGCTCACTTGCCGCGTCTTCATGTAACACATACTCCTCATGCTATATCCTGCTCGTTTTGTCTGTCTTGTGCTCCTGTTCGCGTATGTCATTCGGCTCTTCTGGTTGCTCATGTAAATGCCCTAGACAAAAGCCATTCCTATGTACGAAGAAAGGTCCTTATTTTCCCACAACAGATATCCTGGGAGAACACCGAAGCCACGAAAACATTTGATACTTGAAGGCCGCAGAACAGAAGAGAGGGAATCCTAGCAAGCATCCAAGGGACTTGTAGGCCATCGGGCAGAATCTGGGGACACTCTCTAACACCCTATAATACACGGAAACCCACGGAAAACATCAGAGGCTCGTAGACAACAGAAGAGGAACCCGGGGCTATGTACTCCCCAGGCAGATCACCTGGACGCTACCTGTCTGGTCAGGACCAATGGATAAACTGCCGACTTTTCAGGGAGAATTAAAACTCATTGTTTTGAATTTATTACACGTAAGGTGAACTTAAACAGTGTATCTTCTTATTTATAGTGTCTGGAGCATGTTCATTATCTAGCGATTCTTTATGGAAGATAGGAATCCTCCCGACATGGCTGAAACCTCAGATAGTTTTCACTTTGGAAAATAGTTATCTTTTGTTCTGGGTTTCAATCCTTTTCATATCACGTTAGATTACTGCCCTGATTCGTATTGGGTGATTTACTATGCATGTTTAGACTGGCTAAGCTAAAAGACAGACTCTTTGTTAATTTGCCTATACACGCTCTCTGAACACGTTTTTTCTTTTTCTTTTTTTACTTAAGTAACAAAGAATATGAAGACTGAGTTTGATATATGTAAACTTCAGGGAAGAATAAGTAACAGATGAAGTGTCTGATAGAACCTTGACTTTGAAGGATTACAAGAGAATGAGGATAGTACGAGCGTATTCATTTTATCATAGAAAACACAGACCCAAGAGAGACCCCAGTCCACATTTTCTATAAGCTTTACAAAAGACAAACAAAAAGAATGTTTGAGAATAATAACCGGATATCGTGTTGCGTTCACAGCTCGTGCAGGGCTGCGCAGACAACAACTTTATTTCCATTACAAATGAAAGACCTTTTATAAAGCTGTAACTCTTAACTGTGTCATGAAGACCAATACTTTATGATATAATGTATCTTACTATTATTTAACGGTGCACTGATAAATCGTATTTACTTTGTATAGCGTCCCACGAGCCTCTTTCTGAGTGAATTACAGATCATTTAATTAATATCCTCTGGTCAATCAAGCAATTCCGCGGCGAATTAGATGTAAATCCTCCGAAACAGAGAACATAGGGATTAGTAAAGCGATAACAAATGGAAGGTAAAGGATAAAGAAGAGAAATAATAATGATAATGTAGAACTGTCAAAACAACGTAATGATAATATTGGCCCATCAGTAAGCGCATTCATTGACAAAATTACAATTCTCTAATTAGAGGTTACAACAGATAGATTAGAATTATGCGGTCGAGGAAGCTTCGTGTGATAAACACAGGGAGAGGAAAATAGCCAATTAAATAAAAAATAGTCCTCAGAGCGATAGTCAGAGTGGTTATAAGAAGAGAAAATCAGACTCGTAAAAGCGGAATGTCCAATTTGTGTTTAAGTAGCTGAAGACGTGGAAATGTGATACCCAGAGGACAGAAATTGGGACTTGAAATGGCGAAGGAGTAGCCAGAACTGAAAGAAAGGTCTTGCTGTATGTAAGTAATGTTGCTGGGGGAAGACACGGGTGAGTAAGGAGTGGAGGAGGATAAGGTGGAGGCACGAGGGTGAAGGAAAGGGTGTGTGGGGAGAGAAAATATGGAAATACTGTTCGTGAGGAGAGCTGTTATTTTCGTTCGTATGGTGTGGAAGGATTTGTTTGGTTTCGATGCTGTGTGAATTCGTGTAAACTGGTGGCTTTATTGATCTGTGATTACAAAGTATATATTTTTATTTATATCTCTTTACGTGTTTCTGTCATTTTCATAAGCACCTCGAGACACAAGCAAACTCCTCAACATTTTTTTGCTTATTAATAAGCTAACCCGCTTCCCACACACGGAACAATAATAATCCACTAATTGTTAATCATCCTTACGCCTTTATCCACCCCATGCAATTACATTTACACCATATGCAACACCTTCCTCCGTGACGTCACAATTATCCTGGTGACGTCACACGAGGGCGGGCCGTGATTGGCCGCGGCGGCGCGAGGGTGGGCCACGCGCGGCCCGAGCCGAGTCGGAGCCAGCCATTTCTCGGGCCGCAGAGAGGCGTGTACGACCAGTCCCCTCCGGCCACATACTCAATTATCGCTTAACAATCCGAGTCGAAATTGATTACAGATAATGATGGGTTTGCGGTCGGGGCAAATAGGTTGGCGCAGTTCAGTGTTTAAAAGAAGCACTTAACCTGTGAATCAGCAGGCTCGCTCGGCCACGCATGCGCCGCAGAGTGTAAATAAAGGCGCCTGACACCTGCTGACATGTGTCTCGAGTGTCAGCGGCGGTAATTACCCATGTCATGCGGTCGTGCGGTCATTTGCGCATATTGCAGGAGGTTAGGATGGGGGAGGGACGGTGACGATGGCAGAGAAAGGGGGCAGGCGAGGCAACGCTATAGCAATGGGGGTTTAAAATAGGTTTCATGGGTGAAGACCATGGGGTTGGAGGCGAAATTTATTTAGAACGAGTGTATGATACAACAAGAATTAGATTCATAGTTGTTAGTAGAACGAGAGAAACAATACGTGCAACAATTTCCTCACCAAAAAAATGAATCAAACATTGTGAAAACACGGACAAAAATATGGGAATTTCGTGGCGAGAGAAAAAAAAAAAAAGAAAAAAAAAAAACAATCCTATTTAACAGCGTATATATTTTCTACTACCTCATTGTTCAATTTATTTTCCTTCTCATCTATCGTGTTTATTGCCTGTTCTTTATTGTCTACGTTCTTTTCACTCGGTTGCTCATATAGCCTATGACTTCCAGAGTTAATAGCAAGGAATGATAATTACCATTAACAACCGAGCTACTGGGACCGAACTGTTATCTTTTTGCTTCCATTATAACTTCCATTATAAGTTGTTATCGCTATTACCAGTATCTTCATTACCATTATTCTCAATGATGAAAGTAATAATAGTAATAGTCTTATCTTTGTTATCATCTTTGCTATTTTTATCATTATCATCGTTATTATTATTATTATTAGCAGTAGTAGTAGTAATATCATTACTGTTATTATCATCATTACCTTTATTATTATCATTATTACTATTACTACAATTATTGTAATTATCATTATGCAATCACAATTATTATAACAATATATTACATGGAATGATAATAAAAGCTATGATAATGATAATGACTATTACAACAGAAAGAAAAAATATAAACATCAAAATAATTTATTCATTATTATTCTCGTTATTAATTTTGAACATCATTACCATCATTGTCATTATTATCATTGTTATTATTGCAATCAGTATCATTACCATGTTTGTCTGTATTATAAATTTCACCCTATCTGTCTTTATTGTTATCAAAAACGTCAATATTCACAAAAACAACAGTAGTGATATGATGTTAAAAAAAGTAATAACAATAATAATGATAATGATTATGATAATAATGATTATGTGATGATAATTATGACATTGATATGATGATAATGATAATATTGATGGTAGATATTGATATATGATTATAATGACTAATGATAATAGGGATAGTAATAATGATAACAATAATGATAGTGATAGTGATAATAGTAACAATATTGCTAACAGTAATAATGGTAATGATAATAATCATCATAACAATTATGATAATAGTAATAATGATATTGGTAACAAGGATG
>NW_028234413.1:3364096-3366596 GCF_977035675.1 Penaeus japonicus
CTCTTTCTGCTTCAGCTCGCCCTCCTGCAACACAGAACCACACGAAAAAGTTTGGTTGCACATCACGCGTCGATCTATTTTCCTCTTTCCATCTATGATATAAATGTTGCCACTTAGAGCCAGCAGCGTGTTGTGCAGATCGCGTCTGCATAATACATCACTGTTTGATATGGCAGAACACACATCAAGGCATTCACACCTTGACACACACATGCACATCGCATTGCATAGCATATCACATTGTGTATCATAGATCATAATTCATGTATCAACTGTTTCTCATCAGCACAGGATATCACATTGCAAATATCATACCTTAATTCAAAGAGAATCACAGTTTCATGCATGAAACATAGATCGTAAAAGAGAAACATCCTCAACATTCTATCATCCATCTTGCAAATACTGTATTTCACACATTGCCATGCGTTTCATCATGTTGGGTCATTACCACCATATCAGAGCCTATTCGAAATAATATAGTACTTCATAATGCAGTATGCATTCGACGTAAATAGCATAGCAGTTGATATTGCACCTAGCAACCCATTAGTCTATACACCATTCCTCACCAAACACAACAAGGTCATGATGGATGCACCAAGTTGCACTACATACATATAACATCCACCTAATAAAATTATATTGCACATCAAACAACACGCATCGCCAATATAAAACAATGGTCACCTTGGGAAAAGAGTTACTAAAATAGTGTAATGTATAATGAAATATTCACTGAACGAATAATAGGCGTTCACTAAAAGGGAATTTCGTTTCTCTCTCTTTTTCTTTTTCTCTATCTTTCACTCTCTCTCTCTCCCTCTCTCTCTCTCTCTCTCTCTCTCTCTCTCTGTCTTTCTTTCTCTCTCTCTCTCTCTCTCTCTCTCTCTCTCTCTCCTCTCTCTCCTCTCTCTCTCTCCTCTCTCTCTCCTCTCTCTCTCTCCTCTCTCTCTCTCTCTCTCCTCTCTCTCTCTCCTCTCTCTCTCCTCTCTCTCTCTCCTCTCTCTCTCCTCTCTCTCTCTCTCTCTCTCTCCTCTCTCTCTCTCCTCTCTTCTCTTCTCTCTCTCTCTATTCATTCTCTCTTCTCTCTCTCCTCTCTTTCTCTCTCTTCTCTCTCTCTCCTCTCTCTCTCTTCCTCACTTCCTCTCTCTCTTCCTTTCTCTCTCTCTCATCTCTCTCTCTCTCCTCTCTCTCCTACTCTCTCTCTCATTTTTTCTCTCTCTCTCTCTCTCTCTCTCTCTCTCTCTCTCTCTCTCTCTCTCTCTCTCTCTCGCTCTCTCCTCTCTCTCTCTCTCTCTTTCTCTCTCTCTCTCTACCTCTCTTTCACTATCACTCTATCTCTCTACCTCTCTCTCTCACTTTCTCTCTCTCTCTCTGTCTCTTTCTCATTCTCTCTCTCTCTCTTTCACACACACTCACTCTCTCACTTTCATTATCTCTCTCTCTCACTATTTCTCTCTCTCTCACTCTCTCTCTCTCTCTCTCTCTCTCTCTCTCTCTCTCTCTCTCTCTCTCTCTCTCTCTCTCTCTCTCTCTCTCTCTCTCTCCCTCTCTCTCTCTCTCTTCCTCTCTCTCTCTCTCTCTCTCTAGATCTCTCTCTCTATCTCTCTCCTTCTCTCTCTCTCTCTCTCTCCTCTCTCTCTCTCTCTCTCTCTCTCTCTCTCTCTCTCTCTCTCTCTCTCTCTCTCTCTCTCTCTCTCTCTCTCTCTCTCTGTCTCTCTCTCTCTCTCCATCTCTCTTCTCCCCCGTCGTTACATCAGGTATGTATCAGAAAAGTAGTCCACGTTGAGGTTCGGTTAACAATTACGATGCAGGCTATTCAGGTCCTCCTCACGGATCACTGGTTGATACAGTCAATTCCCTGCACGATTTTGCCACTTGATTTGCACTGTGATTCTACAGACGTGTGTGACTATTGCCTTACGCCGTCGAGGAGTCTTCTCGGCGAGTTCCGTTTACTGAGTTAATTCTATGGCGGAGATGCGGTACGTATAGCGATGATGATTGCGTGACCTTAGCCTAACCCACGCTCCTCTTTTTCTTCGACAGAGCGCGCGCCGGGAGAGAAAAGAGACAGAGAGAAAGCGACCAGGGCGAGGAACTGAATCAGTCTGCCGTGATTTATATCGGCGAAGTTATTTGTGAGCATTTTGCAAAGTAGAAATGTCCCGTCATACATCATGCGACTGTTAGACATATCTATCAGGCGGGAGCGAGGCAAGGCCCGCCCGAGGCAACACTATCTGCCATGCATCAGACGACACTGTTATCTGGCGTGGCTTCCTGTGACACTCTCCCGTCTCTCTGGCTGTCTCCGAGGGCCTTGTTCATTCACGCCTACGTCTTCGACTACACTCGCCCGCGTCGCCGCCTACTGTGAGGAGTCTCTGTGTCTTCTGCAGTGTTGCTCGTTAACGGCGTGCACTCTGAGGATTGGGGGAAAATGTAGGTGTTTTTTTATCGGGTGGGGGGGGGGGGTTCAGAGGCTGTTACTTTT
>NW_028234413.1:3374096-3379096 GCF_977035675.1 Penaeus japonicus
CCTCTTCCCCCTATCTTCCTCCTCCTCCTCCTCCTCCTCCTCCATCACCACCACCACCATCCCCTCCACCTCCTCCTCCATCTTCTCTCCCTCTTCCACCTCCACCTCCTCCACCTCCTCCACATCCTCCTCCTCTTCTTCCCCCTATCTTCCTCCTCCTCCTCCTCCTCCTCGCCCTGCCCCGTAAGCCGAGTGCCTCACCCTTTATCAGCGTCTACCCCCCTCATGCCCAGTAGCGCTGTTGTTGTAGGTTACCCCAGGGTGCCGTCGTGCGCCCTCGGCCGTGCCTTCCTTCAAAGTGGTAATCAGCCAATTTGAATTCCGCTCCGCACTTGAGCCCCGCGGAGTTCGACTTGTCCGGCTGTTTGGGGTGCCCCGTCCGGCCCCGTCCAGGCCTGGCGTCTCGGGTTTTATATCCCTCACGTTGCCAAATACATTGAGTTTTTTCTGGGATTATATTTCTTTATAAACGTTTCTCTTTCACTTTATTTTTTACTTTTTTTTTCCTTTCTTCTTTTTCCCCCCGCGGTGGAAAGATTAGGGTGGGTTGCTGTACCTAGAGGGGGATGGGGGAGAGGGAGGGGTGGGAGGGGAGGGGGGTGTAGCAGTGCAAGGCGGGCTGAGAGTGTATATGAAATAATGCTTAGGCTTTATCGCACACTAACGCGAGGGAGTTATTCAAATTTCCCGGCCCGAAAGTCTCCTGCCCGCGATGTTTTGGCTCCCGGGGTTAGCGTCACGTGACCCTACACAGAGACGCCATACGGACACGAAAATCGGCCCTGCATACCAAACGTGCTTCGTTGCCACATTTCCAGCCATAACCTATGACTTCGAGAATTTATGCACCTGCTCCCGGGAGATAGTAATTATTCGACAAAATCTCCGCCGGTTATGGCGTCTGCCTTTACACTTCTTGCCGCTTTAGCGTACAAACACGTATACATTATCCTTCAATCTCAAGAGAGTCGAACGGCAACTCGGCAAAATGAGATGTCATCCATACATGATATTATACATAGGTGAAGGTTATCCATCACTCTCCAGGAATCTCCATCATACATCTAAATTATCTGCGCTGTCGATGTACTCATCAGTATGTGGCGATGTTGGAAGGCAAGGGAGGGACAACCATTCCTCACAACCCTTCCATTGTTATGCAGAAGCCGGCACTTTATCAGACTCTGTTTTACAGTCAGCGGATTTATCTCGGCCAGTGTTTTATAAAGATCTGAACTTTGTCTCTCTCAGGGCTGATGTGCCTGTATTCCAATGGCAGAAGCGCAGCTGGTGACACGGCACGGCCGCTCTTTGCTTAGGAGGTGAATTCTTCTGTGTGTGGCGAAGGGCAGGGTGTTTTTCGGTGTGGCTTTTCTCTTCACGATGGTGTGTCTTCACTGTAGTTGCGGTAAAGCGGGGATCTCTGTGATGGTGCTGAGGTGAAGTTGTTTTATGTGATATTTCTATTCAGAAAGTGTTGTAACGTGTATCTTGCTCGTAGTGATACCCCTTGGCAGCAAAGACCAGTTTGAACTTATATAACATGGTGGTTAATATCAATAAGAAATGTTTACAATACGCTATACACATTACATGTAATTGTTTACAAGAAACTTGTAAACATGTATCCTTTTCAGTGGAATATTTCTTCACGATCTCTCTTGTTTCATATGTCTGATATAATAGGTAATAGAAATATGTATAGCAACAATGCAAGCATGTGACCAAGATATGTTTTACTTACTGATTAAGCTCGTATTACACAACAGTGGGACTAATCAGAAGCAGTCAGATATATTTGAATATCATTATTATATCCGTTATTATCATAGGTACTATGAAATATATTTTACTCATTTCCTTCATTTCTTTATGAATGTTATTACCATTACTATAATTGGTGATGTTTTGTTCTGCCGTTGTTATCATCATTATCATTACAGGAATCTTCATTGTCATTGTCATTATGATACTAATAATCGTAGTATAATAAATAATAAAGATATTTTCAAATTAATGATAACAATGACAATGATCATAATAATAATAAAAACAATGATAACAATAATAATCGTAATGATAATTAAAACTATTGTTTCTATTATCATTTACATCAATATTATCATCATTATCATTATCAATGTTATCATTCACAATATAATTATGATTTTTATTATCATTATTATTATTGTTAGTATCATTAATATTAGTATCATCATTTTTATTGTTATTATTATTCTTATGATTATAATCATCATACTATTATTGTTATTATCATTATTACCGTTATCATTATTATTATTGTTATCATTATCTTTATCATACTTCTTGTTACCATTATTGTTATGATCATTATTATCATTATTATTACTATCAATATTGTTATTATAATAATTTTTGTTTTCTGCATTATCATTTTTATTATTGTCATTATCATTTTTATTATTGTCATTATCATTTTTGTTGTTATTGTTATCATTATCATTACCATTATTATCATTATCACCATTATTGTTATCATCAATGTCATAATCATTATTGTTGTTCTTTTTATTATCATTATTACTATTGTTATCATTATCATTATAATCATTATTATCAGTATTAGTATCATTATTAGTATCATTTTTATTATCATTATGATTATCACTGGTATCATTATCATCATTGTTATTATACTTATTGTTATTATCATTATTGTTGTTATTGTTATTATTATCATAATCACTATGATCATGACTAGTAATATTGTTATCATTATCATCAGTATCTTTATCATTATTGTTATTATCATTGTTTATTTTATCATGATCATTATCATTGTTGTTATTATTATTACTATTATCATTATTATGATTATAACTATTATCATTATTATTATTATTATTATTATAAATTATCATCACTATCATCATTATCATTGTTGTTGATACTACTATCATCATCATTATTAATATTATCATTATCATTATTGTTATCATTCTCATTCCTATCAATATTATCACAATCATTATTGTTTTCCATTATTATTGTTATTACTAT
Organism: Penaeus japonicus; assembly: GCF_977035675.1. Taxonomy (NCBI): domain Eukaryota; kingdom Metazoa; phylum Arthropoda; class Malacostraca; order Decapoda; family Penaeidae; genus Penaeus; species Penaeus japonicus. The sequence goes on from NW_028234413.1 coordinate 3,377,139, forward strand.
TGATACTATTATTGTTATTGTTATCATTACTATTTCCATTATCATTATTGTTATTATTATTATTATTATTATTATTATCATTATTATCATTATCACCATTATTTTTATCATCATTTTTATAATCATTATTGTTGTTCTTTTTATCATTATTACTATTATTATCATTATCATTAAAATCATTATTATCAGTATTATCAGTATTAGTAGCATTATCAGTATCATTTTTATTATCATTATGATTATCACTGGTATCATTATCATCATTGTTATTATATTTGTTGTTATTATCATTGTTGTTGTTATTGTTATCATTATTATCATAATCACTATTATCATGACTATTAATATTGTTATCATCAGTATCTTTATCATTATTGTTATTATAATTATCATTGTTGATGTTATTATTACTATTATCTTTATCATAATTATAATTATTATTATCATTATTAGTATTATCACCATTATTATTGTCATTATCACTATCATTATTATAATTACCATTACTATCATCATTATCATTGTTGTTGATACTACTATCATCATCATTATTATCATTATCCTTATCATTATTGTTATCATTATCATTCCTATCAATATCATCATAATCATTATTGTTTTCTATTATTATTGTTATTACTATTGATACTATCATTGTTATTGTTATCATTACTATTCTCATTATCATTACTATTATAATTATTATCATCATTATTATCATTATCACCATTATTTTATCATCATTATTATAATCATTATTGTTGTTCTTTTTATCATTATTACTATTATTATCATTATCATTAAAATCATTATTATCAGTATTAGTAGCATTATCAGTATCATTTTTATTATCATTACGATTATCACTGGTTTCATTATCATCATTGTTATCATAATTATTGTTATCATTGTTGTTGTTATTGTTATCATTACTATTTTCATTATCATTATTGTAATTATTATCATTATTATTATCATTGTTATTGTTATCATTACTATTTTCATTATCATTATTGTTATTATTATCATTATTATTATCATTATCATTGTTGTTGTTATTGTTATCATTACTATTTTCATTATCATTATTGTTATTATTATTATTATCATCACTATCATATAAGCTACTTATGCATCTCCATAACGTGCAATCGCATGAACACAAATGCAACACAAAGAAACACAAGATACCGAGTGACAACGGGAGTATAGAATTATATTATTACTATCATTATTGTCCTTATTATCGTCATTATCAGTATTGTTTTTATTGTTATTATCATCATTACTCTCATCACTACCGTCATTATTGTAATTATTTTCGTTGTCGTTATTACTGTGGTTGTTGTGTTATTGTTTGGGATTGCTTATCATTATCATCATTATTATTATTATTGCCATTATTATCATTATCATTATTATCCTCTCTATCTTTATTTTCCATTCTCATATTTATCAGCATTATTATTATCATTATCGTCTTTATCTTCGTCTTCTTCTTCATCATCAGCATCATCATCATCATCATCATCATTTTCATCATCATCCTCATTACTATCCTCATCATCAATATCATTATTACCGTTATCATTATTAATGTTGATATGTTAATCGTTATGATCATTACAAATACTATCATTTATAGTGATCATTGTCATTATCATTGATTCTCTTCACAATTATTATCATGATCACTAGCATCAGACTCCTAGCATCATTACTAACAAAATCATTATCGTCATCATCATTATAACAATTAAATTGTTCTTTCATTTAAGATATTATCAAACTAATTGACGAGTAAACAAAATCATTATGTTTATGATGATGAAAAATAACAATGTTATTAACGATAACAGTTGCAATAACAATAATGATACAAAAAAAATGATAATGAAGTTTGTCAATAAAAAACTTTTTACTTCGATCATTCTGCTGCAACAGAAATCTACTATTGC
>NW_028234413.1:3386596-3389096 GCF_977035675.1 Penaeus japonicus
ACACGCTTTGTCTAGATTATTTCATCTAGTTTCGTAAATGAACAGAATGTATAACGCAGCTGATGTTTAGTTAATGTTAGATTGACTTCCTCGCCTCTCTTTCTCTCTCTCTCTCTCTCTCTCTCTCTCTCTCTCTATATATATATATATATATATATATATATATATATATATATGTGTGTGTGTGTGTGTGTGTGTGTGTGTTTGTGTGTGTGTGTGTGTGTGTGTTTGTGTGTGTGTGTGTGTACATATATATATATATATATATATATATATATATATATATACATATATATATAGAGAGAGAGAGACAGACAGACAGACAGACAGACAGACAGACAGACAGAGTGAGAGAAAGAGAAAGAAAGAAAGAAAGAAAGAGAAAAAGAGAGAGAGAGAACAGACAGACAAATAAATCACCCCTTTGTAGAAGAAGACAGAAGATATTGTTGAAGGGCAAAAAGCATTGTCTCCCCCAGCCAACATTTACACACTCTTCGGACTCTAGGCCCAAACAAAGTAATCCGAAGGGAAAACACGCCCCTCGCAGTCCCTCGCTCGTCTCCGATTTCAGGAAGAACAATTAATCACCTTGCCACTATCAACACAGGTGCCAATCCCACGTAGCCAAAACTTGCCCCGACAGGTGAGGGCGTCGGGTAGCGGTCGGGTCGGAGATCCTGCCCGCGCTAATTGTTTCTTTATTCGGAACAATGCCAGGTCAAGTGGAGGTCAAGAGGGGTCACTGTGGAGGCCAATAAACGTAGCATTAATGGCTCGACCGCGGGAGAGACCCGATAATGGACTAGGGAAAGACGGTCGTCCCAGAGGTCATGGACGCGTTGGGACAAGTCTTTGTCAGGTTTGTGTGGGGGAAGAATAAGCTTCTGTCAACCGGCGTGTTTTCTTCGAGAGCGGACATCAACTGTAGAATAAAGAAATAAAAAACAAGGGAAAATAATACCGTACCACACCGCAGGAGTCATAATTGCACATCAGAGAACCCATGGATGCAAAACAGAAGACAGAAAAAAAGGAAAAAAAAAAGAAAATACAAAAAAAACAAAAAAACAAAAACGCGGGGAGATTCTACAGACTGCCTGATAATTACAGACTGCATAATTCAAGGTTACATTCTGTTTATATATCACAAATCATATCAACTGGGGATTGAATTCTGTTATATTAGATAACTGCGTTCTTTCAGATAAACTGATTAGTTTCCTCGTCTCTGCCTAGCCTAACGCCACGAGCGCCGGGCAAGAGGCTAATTCCAACCTGTCTTAGATAATTTGTCCAAGCTTATTTGTAGACTTGCATTGTTTCGTGTCTGGAGGTGTAAGGTATTAAGAGGACTGCAATTAGCTGCTCCCTCTGGCGCGAGGCGAACCTGCTCACTTATAATTTGCGCGGGAGATGAGTCGGGCGGGGGTGGGGTGGGCGGTGGGGTTGGGGTAGGGGTGGGGAGACGGACAGGAGGAGGCAGAGAAACAATCGAAAATTAGAGGAAATGAAGAGTGGGGGCCGATGAGGAAAAGGGAAAAGGAGAAGGAGAGAGAGGGAGTATGAGTAAGAGTAATATATACACACACACATCTCTCTCTCTCTCTTTCTCTTTCTCTCTCTCTCTCTCTCTCTCTCTCTCTCTCTCTCTCTATATATATATATATATATATATATATATATATATATATATATATAATATATATATATATATATATATATATATATATATATATATAAATGAAAACGCATAAAAAAGAGTGAGAAATAGAGAAAGAAAATAAGAAACACAGAGACAGACAAATGAAAACAAAACAAAATATCAAAACCTATAAAGAAAACCCGATAGAAGACCGTACGAAAAGAAACCGTATATCAGTCAAGAAAACAAAAAACAACAACAACAACAACAACAGCAGAAGATCATCGTATTCATAACCTTATTATCATCTGCCCTGATTATATTACCCACTTAATCACCACTTCACTCAGCATCCGAGATTCCAGAAACCATTTATACTTCTCTGTCCTATTTCTTTTTTTAAAAATATATTTTCGTCTTATCTCGACAAACAGCGACCTCCAATCAATAACACGATAACAACATTCCCGGTGAGAATAACAATTGATCGCGAAAACAAAATGCAAAATGAGAATAAAGACACGAATAATGAGAGAGATATGAGTTGCATAGTTGCATGTCTCAGGTGTAAGCGATTATAAAGGCTGCAATTAGCGGTTGCTTCGGGCGATGGCCAACGAGGCTGTATATCTTAGCTCAAGAGGAGGAGGGGAAGGAGGGGGGAGGGGAGGAGAGGAGGAGGAGGGGGAGTGGGAGGGGGAGCGGGGGGGAAGTGAAGAGAGAGAGGATGGGTGTGGGGAGAAAGAGGAGGAGGGGGGTAGGGGGAGCGGGGGGCAAGTGAAGAGAGTCAGGATGGGTGTGGGGAGAAAAGGAGGAGGAGGGGGAGGATGGGGAGGGGGGTAAGTGAAGAGAGAG
>NW_028234413.1:3421596-3424096 GCF_977035675.1 Penaeus japonicus
CAATGCAGGAATATATACCCACACCCTCCCCCCCCCCGAGTCCCTTGCACAGGGTCCCCCTCCCCCTCCCCCTTCCCTCCCCATCTCGTGCAACTAAGCTCGGGGCTAATGGGCCTGTTGCTGTTCCTGGAGCGGGGTGTGTTGGTTCACCTCCATCGTGCGTCTCTTTCGGATGACGGAAATGGCGATGGCGACGGCGATTATGACCAGGAGTGCCACCAGGACCCCGACGATGATGCCGACCGGAGCGCCTTCCTCGTCTGCGGAAAGGTGCGAGGACCAAGCTCGTTTGAGACTTTGGGGCTTTACAAAATGGGTGTGATATTTCCCCCTCAATTGAGTACATGATGAAGCACTTATTTTTTCTGCAACATTACTTACCAGTGATAGGCGCCTTGGTTCCTGTTCTTTGGTCGGTTTGGTCGGTCACGTTCTCTGGGGATAAGCGAATCATGGGATAAGGGCAAAGTGCAAAATAATGCCGTGATTACTTCATAATACTTCATTTGACTCTAACATCACTTTAGGCGTTGTTTTCTAAGGGCATTAGGCTCGGGATAAACATCTAGCTTTTTTCTAGACGCAGGCAAACTAGCGAGGAGTGCAAGTACGTAGTTTTTTTTGTTTTTTTTACCCATTGCTTGTTATCATTCGTTTTTTTTTTTTTTTTTGAGTTGTTTTAATCAACATATACCCATACCCTTCACTAAGATATGATCATATCAACCATAAACTAAATAACATTAAAAGCACCAAACAGAAAAAAAAAACTAATTAAACAAAAGTATGTAACAATCATCAAGCCGAACGACCGTCTTAAACCACATCAATTAGCATCCTTAACGGTTTCGAATGGCGCGCGCGAAGGGAATTTCAAACTCCTTACCGTCACATTTAACGTTGACATCAATAGTATAGTTGGCTCGGTTAGTGGTTGGCATCGAGGACTCCGAAGCCAAGACGGACAGCTGCGGCAACTCGTCCTGCGAGGTGTGGACGAACATCGCCCTGCCCATCACGTTCACTTTGTGGTTGATCGTCACTGTTATCTGGGTTGGGGGGAATTGTTTATATTGATAGGTGTTGATGCATATATGTATGTAGAGATGGATAGATATATTGTGTGTATATATATATTTTTTTTTATCTATCTGTCTATATACTTATATATATATATATATATATATATATATATATATATATATATATATATATATATGTATGCATGTATATGTTTCTATCTATCTATCTATCTATCTATATATATATATACATATATCGAACTATCTATATATCTATATCTATCTATATATATACATATATATATATATATATATATATATATATATATATATATATATATATATATGCACATGTATATATATACATATATATATAAATATATATGATGTAGATATATGCATATATATATATATACATATACATACATACACATATATATATACATATATATATATATATATATATATATATATATATATATATATATGAATATGTACATATATATATCCATATATCTCTATATATCTATCTCTCGACACATAGATGCGTGTGTGACTCCTCCCTCGGTAAAACCAAGCCAGACCCACCTCATCGCCCTCCACCAGCACGTCAACGTAGTTCCACTTGTTGGGCATGAGGAGGTCCATGCCCTTCGTTCCTCCGGAGTCGACGTTCTTACAAGTCTTCCCGTCCTCCTCGCACTTCATGAGGGTGATCATTGTGCCTTCCACTGAAGCCTGCGGAGTCAGTGTGGTGGTTAGATGCAGAAGGAATACGGTGTCTATCTATGTGTATTTGTTATCGTTAGGATATACAAATCATTTGATCGTATTTATATATATCGCAGTTATGTACGTATAGATACAGGTACATACATGTATATCCGCACACGCATATGCACACACGCATACGCACACTCACGCACACGCACGCACATACACAGAAAGGCTTCCCCGACAAACAGACACAGACACCTGTACAGACTTACACACTTGTCTTAACCCGACACCCCTCTTCGCCGCTCCTCTCCACAAGTTATTGTCTCCTTCCTATTTCAGCCTGCACTTCATTTTATCTTCCTCTTAATTTCATTTATATCCGTCCATAGTTCTTTCAGTTCATCATTCTATCTCCTTATTAGTTCTTCGTTATATCTATTGAGCAGTTCATGTTATCTCTCTATTAGATTTTTTTCTTTTATTCTGTTTATGTATCAGTTCATCATTATATCTATCTATCAATCCATCACACACACACAAACATACACACACACATAAACACACACACACACACGCACACACACACACACACACACACACACACACACACACACACACACACACACACACACACACACACACACACACACACACACACACGTCCGCACACATACATTAATCCTCACCCACAAGCACACAGACACATGCACAATCCTTCTCCCTTCCCCTATCATCCTGCAACCCTTTTCATCTCTCTC
>NW_028234413.1:3429096-3431596 GCF_977035675.1 Penaeus japonicus
TGATATTTACATGTATTACGTATAAGTCTTTTGGTGGTTTTTATCACAAAAGATAACGAACTTAAACGGAATTCCAATGTCGTTTAATAAATCTTCATTGTCATTATTACTGTCATTATCAGTATCATTATCATTATCATCATTGTTATCATTCTTACTATTGTTATCCTCATTGTCATTTTTGTTATTTTGTTATCATCAATATCATTATAATTGTTGTTTGTTTATGTCGTTGCTGTTGTTATAACTAGTATTATTACTGTTATTATAATCATCACTATTCCCATCATCATTACGATTATCTTTTATATTGTCATTAAACATTGATACTAATCCCTCGTCATTAACACCATCGTCCTTATCATCATCATCATAATCATTACAACATCAACAATACTGAAAAAAAAAGAAAAAAAAATGCCCAGTTGCTCAATTTGAACAAAAGTAAAAGCAAAGAATTACTCACTCGCTGACATACCAAATGAAAGTTCACTTCCTTTACTCTTCTCAACCTACCCGTCAAATATCCTGTTAATATGGCCGAATTATATCCGTTTGCCAGGTTCTCAATATCTTTTCACACCATATTTTCATTCGCGGAAAAGTTGGCTTACTTTTAGTACATGTTGGCTGCCTGTTTGGTTGGCATTCCCATGATATAGGCAGTAAAAGTTTGACAGTTATTTCTAAATTGAAAAAAAAAAAACATAATAAACAAAAAGTAATCATACAACAGTATGATGAACATTCAGATTAGTCACAATCAAGATTTGATAGATAAGTCAAAATACGTATATGGGGTGGGGTGGGGGGGACAAAATAAAGATCAAAATCGCAAGAACGGTCACAGGTGTTCATAAAAGGGGTAACTTGTAGTCAGATATCAAGGCTACCATTATAGCAAAGAGAGATCATATCTTTTAAATCCGTTCGGCTCTAAAGCACTCTAAAGGTGACAGTAAAACAAAAAGTCTCAACTCTTGAAGGGCAAACCAGTTGTAACTGACGGACCTGGGAGTGCCATAAAGACATGAGATGACGTCACTGACTGTCATGATGTCATGGATGACGTCATGACGTAATTCCGTAGGATTTCACTGCGGATAAGAAATCAGGTCAGCTCTACTTTGAACATTTTCAGTGCGTTAGCAGTAAACCATTACAGATATGTTACACAAACAAGATAAACAAAACACATTGCCAGACAAACCTCCGTTTCATTAAAAGGGTCGACTCTAATGGTAATTTTCAGCCAGAAAATGTTCACTGGCGACGTCTTCCGTGCAGCCGTCCAAGCGAGGTCGCAAGGGCTGGAGGATACAGGTACGTAGTCAATTGGAAATGCATTTACAAGTCGATCCAATGCATCAGCTGAACAGTTGAAGTGAATCTCCTTTAGCAGGATGCCATTGCCGGAGAGTATATGCTCCCCTGAATGCCCCAAGTCTTTGGCATCACTCAAGCCCGGCCATGCCATGACTTAAAGTTGCAGAGGGCAGTCCTTCACGTGTCACGAATATTTAACCTAGCTGTTGGCAATTTTTTGAAGAGATGGCTGTGCCACATACATGAAAGATAGCCAGAGTTCCTTCCATTAAAATAATGGCATTTGCCATTTGTGGTTTCTACAAAAGCTTGAGTCATATTTTCAGCACAGATTTTTAAACAGCTATTGAAGGTAGATTTGTATTTGATTATTCTTTTCACCCAATCCATTCTAGATATTTGATCACATCCATTAAAGCCTGGGCGAACAATAATTCATATTAAACATCACACAGTAACTATTGAAAACATTAAAATAGACATTTGGCTTCTTATTTTTTTACCATACGTATGATTTTCCTGTCCATATATTCAAGATGGAGAGGCGATCAGCATTTTAATTTAGGGGAGTTAAATTGGAGGTGGACATAACTCCATGTGCCTCTACTTTGTTCACGTCTGCATCTCCCTGTGCCTGAATAAAGTGGTAGCCTATTTAACGCTGCCAGACCGTAATCATATCAATAAATTCAGTTGTCCTTGTAATGTCAACAAGATTTTTTATCCCTCTCTCGTCCTTTGTGAGTATTGTCTTTTGTTCTTAATCCCCCAGAGCCAATTTTCATGGCTGTAAAACCAAGGTAGTTCTAACTACCATAGGATCCCATAGTTAAGTGTTATACATTTATTTTCCGTCCTATTCAGGCAATACACAAGACAAAGGAATCTCGTCATAGGATACAGTATATAGAACACACTTAAGGACATCCCGGAAGTAGCGCGGTTCCGCATAGCCTCAAGTAGTACAGGTTTGGATAGTTTCCATAGCCTATATTTACCCCCCCTCCCCCCCCCCCCAAGAAAAAAAAGATGGCGGACAGAGGAAAGATAGTACATCGTCACTTCATCTGAATTAATCTCTTCAGACTTACTGACGTTAAGGACTTAGTATGTGTTGCGTTTGTGAGAAAATTAAAATATGGGTTGACCTTGGTTTGAAAAATAAAAAGTGATG
>NW_028234413.1:3444096-3449096 GCF_977035675.1 Penaeus japonicus
TCTGCTTGTGGGTTAAGTCGTTAATTCCGTGCTTGGCTGGCAAGACATCCACCTCACTAAATCGAAGGTTGTTTTATCACCGAGGTACCTGTGGTGACATATGTTTGGGCAATCTGTGGTGCTGCATTTTATCATGCGCTTGTCTGTGCTGGTCGTCCCGTACACGGCACATCATGCACTCGGTTCATAGCCAGATAGGCCTATAAGACGAGCAATAAGTGAATGGCATTAGGAATATCTTCTGTCTCTCTATCTATCTATATATCTATCTATCTTTCTTTCTCTCTATCTATCTATCTATCTATCTTTCTCTCTCTCTCTCTCTCTTTCTCTCTTTCTCTCTATCTATCTGTCTATCTCTATCTCTCTCACTCACTCACTCTCTCTCTCTCTCTCTCTCTCTCTCTCTCTCTCTCTCTCTCTCTCTCTCTCTCTCTCTCTCTCTCTCTCTCTCTCTCTCTCTCTCTCTCCCTCTCTCTCTCTCCTTTTCTTTCTCTCTTTCTCTCTTTCTATCTCTATCTCTCTCTCTCTCTCTCTCCCTCATTCTCTCTCTCACTAAACTCACTCACACTCTCTCTCTCTCTCTCTCTCTCTTCTCTCTCTCTCTCTCTCTCTTCTCTCTCTCTCTCTCTCTCTCTCTCTCTCTCTCTCTCTCTCTCTCTCTCTCTCTCTCTCTCTCTCTCTCTCTCTCTCTCTCTCTCTCTCTCTCTCTCTCTCTCTCAGTTCGGTTATCGTTTAGAGGTACACCAATGAAATTATCTTTTTTTATCTCTCCAACGAAAGGGATCAAGGTATGGTTAAAATATCCTTCCTTTCCCCACCTCTTTCTCTCTCTCTCGCTTCTCTGAACGTATATGTGCACACACACACACACACACACACACACACACACACACACACACACACACACACACACACACACATATATATATATATATATATATATATATATATATATATATGTGAATATGTGTGTGTGTGTCTGTTTGCAAAAAACAAACAGAAGAGTAAAATATTATTGACAGTATGTGAAGGTCATCACAATGGGTGTGGTGATCCGACCCCACACACACCAAGGAAAGGAAATTTTGTTACGAGAGAAGGAATATACCCTGCCAGTTTGCATATTAGGAATTAAAACACGAACTACGTACAAGTGAATAAATATTTTCTGATAATTTTACTAAATAAAGATACAATAAATTACAATCAGATTTACATCAACGCTGAGGAACTTATAACTAAAAGGTAAGTTAAATAACAAAAAATATGTTCAGCTAACGGACGGTATAAATAACAACTTAACTACGACATCATAAATAAAACTAAGTCACGTATCTCGCCAACCCTTCTCACACGGAGCAAGTGGCTAATTATGTGCACTTGTTTTGGGAGTAATCAATGATGGGAGAACCGTAGGGGTTGGAGGTGTCACCTAAATGGGCGTTGGTGTTGTCCTTGAACCTCACGTAGAAATATTGCAGTGCATCCGGCACGGTGTAATAAAGCTAGAAGCAAAGAAAAAAGGAATAAGGTTAGGCATGGCAAGCGATGAGCAGAAGAAAAAAAAATCGGAAGAACATGGCTGCTTTTCTCTCTTTTCTCACACAAGGAAAGTTACCATTACCATAATGTATAGAAGGTAAAACCCACTTCGATAAAATTAATATTATCTGTCATACGTTGGACAATGTGAAATCATTTCACCTGCATTTACCTTCGGCATTCTTAATCTGTATATATTTCTCTAAGAATTCTCCAGTTGACAACATATTTATTTATTTATTTTTATTTTTATTATTATTATTATTATTATTATTATTTATAAAATTTTCTTTTTTTTTAGAAATCTTATGACTATGGAATATTAAGGTTTGAGGGCGTTTGTACATTTTACTTTCTTTACTACCAATTTCTCTTTCCATCTCTCTCTCTCTCTCTCTCTCTCTCTCTCTCTCTCTCTCTCTCTCTCTCTCTCTCTCTCTCTCTCACTCTCTCTCTCTCTCTCTCACTCTCACTCTCACTCTCACTCTCACTCTCTCTCTCCCTCTCCCTCTCCCTCTCTCACTCTCACTCTCCCTCTCACTCTCACTCACTCTCCCTCTCCCTCTCCCTCTCCCTCTCCCTCTCCCTCTCACTCTCCCTCTCCCTCTCCCTCTCCCTCTCCCTCTCCCTCTCACTCTCACTCTCACTCTCCCTCTCCCTCTCCCTCTCCCTCTCCCTCTCCCTCTCCCTCTCTCTCTCTCTCTCTCTCTCTCTCCTCTCTCTCTCTCTCTCCTCTCTCTCCCTCCCTCTCCCCTCCTCCTCTCCCTTTCCCTTTCCCTTTCCCTCTTCCTCTCAGTCTCATTTCCACTCTCTCTCTCCCTCTCCCTCTCCCTCTCCCTCTCCCTCTCTCTCTCCCTTTCCCTCTCCCTCTCCCTCTCCCTCTCCCTCTCCCTCTCCCTCTCCCTCTCCCTCTCCCTCTCCCTCTCCCTCTCTCTCTCTCTCCCTCTCCCTCTCACTCTCACTCTCACTCTCACTCTCACTCTCCCTCTCCCTCTCCCTCTCCCTCTCCCTCTCCCTCTCCCTCTCACTCTCACTCTCTCTCTCTCTCTCTCTCTCTCTCTCTCTCTCTCTCCCTCTCCCTCTCCCTCTCCCTCTCCCTCTCCCTCTCACTCTCACTCTCCCTCTCCCTCTCCCTCTCCCTCTCCCTCTCCCTCTCCCTCTCCCTCTCCCTCTCTCTCTCGGTAGTGTCCCTTTCCCTCCATATACTCACGGCAGTCGAGGGCGGAGTGGTAGCGCATGATTGTTGTTGATTCGAGTTCCCAGGTCGCTCGAACAGGTCATCGCATTTAGGCGCAAAGCCGTAAGGTTGGTACTCGCTGTACGTTACCTTTGAGGATAAGACAAGAGTAATTGTATAAGATGTATGATGCATGAGATACAAATAGATAAAGAATTTAGCTTTCTTACGGACACATCAAGTCAGAATTGTTACATCCTTTTCTTTAATGCTATTTACTATTTTGATAAAGAAAGGTAGGTTAAATGTTGAATCTGTTGGCATTAGTATCAATATTACCATTATCATTATCATCCCTGATAGTATCATTATTATCTATTATCTATCCCTATTACTATCATTATCATATTCGCATCATCATTATCATCCTTATTATTGATATTATCATTACCATCATATGATACTCTTAGATAACTAGTATACATCTAATTGTAGCTATATGATACTTCAGTGGCCTTGTCAATAGAGGAAATACATAAACATATGATATAAAACATATAGATATATAAAGTATACAAAACATATAAATAGACATATATATAGACATATATATATATATATATATATATATATATATATATACATATATATATATATGAATGTGAAATAGGCATGATAATGACTAAGGCGATGTTTAAAGTAAATGATAGGGATGGATCACTAAAACCCGAAAAAATATACCCCTCCCCCTCAAAAAAAAAAAAAAAAAAAAAAGAAAAAAAAAAAAAAATATATATATATATATACATATATATATATATATATATATATATATATATATATATATATATATATATATACATATATATATTTATACATATATAGACATATATATATACATACATATATATATATATATATATATATATATATATATATATACATATATATACATATATATACACAACAATAATAATAATGATAAAATAAACAAACAGATATACAGAAAACAAAATCCAAGTCGCAATAAACAAAACAAAAAGATAAACCAAACACTCACGGAACAGTACGTAGCTTCCGTCCGTACACAGATTGCATATTCTTGATCATCAACATAGTACCATTTGTCGTTATCGGGATCAATGTTGTTCCAGATTGCGATTGTACCGCTCGTACCCCAGTACCATTGTCCGCAACCCTGGGGCGCTGCGCAAAAGGGTTAACGGTTAGACATGTACCTAATCATTATCATCATCACCATCATCATCATCATCATCGTCATCATCATTTTTTTTTATTGATAATATCGTTCTTATTAGTATTATTTTGTGATGTTGTTAGTGTTCTGCTTATGATCATTATCAACAGTATAGTTGCTGATGTTGTTAATCTTCTGTTGTCCTTAATGTTAATAAATAACGAAAGAGATAATATGTATGTGTGTGTGTGTATGTGTGTGTATATGTGTGTGTATGTGTGTGTGTGTGTGTGTGTGTGTGTGTGCGTGTGTGTGGCTGGCTGGCTGGCTGCCTGCCTGCCCGCCTGTCTGTCTGTCTGTCTGTCTGTCTGTCTGTCTGTCTGTCTGTCTGTCTGTCTGTCTGTCTGTCTGTCTGTCTGTCTGTCTGTCTGTCTGTCTGTCTGCCTGCCTGCCTGCGTGCGTGCGTGCAGAAAGGGAACACGAGCCTTACCACCCATATCGCACGTGTATTGAGACACATATATCTCCCACCGCCTGTCCAAGGACACTGCATCGGAAGTGTGGAAGGTAAAGATGGTGTACTGGGCAGTCACGTCGAAATAATCTGAAAGGAAATCATGGCATACGTTTTGAGAGAGTATTTTAGTATTTTTATATGTCATATATTCACTAATAAATAGATGATTAAGCTTACTGGTATGTTTTGGTTTACTAAATCTTTTCGTGTTTATGTTTTGGATGATCATTCCATTGCATTTTAGTCTATTTGATTTTTTATTTCTTTATTTCAGTATTTGAATATACCAATTGAAATGTATATCCATATTTGTTCATTCTTCTATCTATTTACCTCTAATTTCTAAAATGATAAAATCAATCAAGACAATATTAGAAACGACACAAGATAGACATGCCCGTTAACAGGTTGAAAAGCCACGGGGGGCTAAAACCACACATCAACAGTTGCAGACACAAGACTTACAGTGCACGTCAATCGTTTTGCCGCAGACCTTGCTGAACTTGGTGTCTTGGTTGACCTCAAACCAATCTTGGAAGCAATCTCCTGCTTCACCCACGGCA
>NW_028234413.1:3456596-3459096 GCF_977035675.1 Penaeus japonicus
TCTCTCTCTCTCTCTATATATATTAGATATAATATTCTATATATATATATATATATATATATATAATATATATATATATATATATATATATATATATATATATATAAACATATAACGTATATTGTTACCAGGTAGAAAAATAAATTAAAAACCTCTATGTCGGCCTAATTACGCGTGAGAAAGTTAGGAGGAGGAATGTGATTTTTTTCTGAATGATAAGCCTATGAAGTAACAGCTCTACTTACCTCAAAAAAAAAAAAAAAATCAAGGAAACAAAACCAAGAACAATGGGCGTGACGCGGCGTGACAAAACCCCATCACTGAACAAAACAATAACAACAGATAAACAATAACAAAAAAAATGATATAACGGGAAACTCCATACCAGTGACATAGCCACAAACACGAGGCTTAAAAAAAGAAATGGTTAACGGCCCTTATGGTTATACATAGTTTTTTTTTATCTCTCTCTTTCTCTCTGCCTCTTCTCTTTTACAGGAAACCGCAAGCTTCATCTGACCGTAAGTCCTGTGGTAAAGATGACTCCGTAAGTTAGGTTTTCACTGTAAAAAGAATATAGTGCATAGGCCTTGTCTGGTTAAAGAAAGGATAATTGTCGTGCAATTTCTTATCCATGCGTATTTAAATTTTCGATACTGCATGCTTGGCATTCACTAAACGAAAACATTGTTAGGTCCTGTTTAGGATTGGTGTGTTTGTTTGTTTGTTTATGTGTTTGTGTGTGTGTATGTTTGTGTGTATGTGTGTGTGTGTATAACATACCTCCCTAACATGGCGTTGAACCTCTGCCGCCCTTAGGTGTAATGTATCTACAGTATATGAATATGAACATACACATACGCATATATATATATATATATATATATATATATATATATATATATATATATATATATATATGAAACATATGTATATATATAACATGTACATTCGTGAATGACCACAAAAAGATGCTCGATCCGCGCCTGGAAACCGAGAGCGAGTTTGATTTTGAATAATAATTGGCGCTCACATCATTGATTCATCCGAAAATGGCATTTAGAAAAATGTCTTTTCAATTCTGGAAAATCCCTACTCCCTGAGTCATCGCACGCATTGCCCCCAAAAGATCTGTAACTTTTCAACATTTTCTTCGGATAAGCCTGAGCCACGGGCGTGCGTGTTCGTGTGTGTGTGTGTATGAATATGTATATACACACATATAAATACATATATGTATACATATATGCGTGTATATATATATATATATATATATATATATATATATATATATATGTATTATATAATATACATAATATATATACATATATTCATATATATATATATATATATATATATATATATATATATATATATATACACACAGACACACACACACACACACACACACACACACATATATATATATATATATATATATACAAACACACACACACAAACAAACACACGCGCTATGCCTAAAACGAGGCCATAATATAGGGTAACAAGTGGTCGGAAAAAAAAATTGCGGTCGCCGTCATGATTAATTCCATGCTGAACCCACTAAAACGAGAACCTTCCTCTCACCCCCCCCCCCCCACCTCCACCGACCCACCCACCCACCCTTCTCTGGTCACGTCCCGCGTCCACGTGTAAAACACAGTGACCACTCAAGCAGATCTATGAGGACACACGCATCAGAAGGTGATGATGTCACAGGAAATGAGGAAGTGAGTGAGTAACATCGTCGACAAAGCTGAAGGCTGTTAGATCTTGATGTATGAGATGAGATTGCTTCGTATGAGGATGTATCCGAGACATCATTTACCTTGTTTCGAGAGAGTTCGACCGTCGTGTTGATACATGCTGTGTGGGAGGGAATATTTGTATATAAACATATTAATATGTATTACAAAAATGTTCCTGGTGAGTGGCAATATCTTCATTAGATTTGGTTTAATAAAAAAAATTAAGAGGAAGAGAAAGTTAAAGAGAGAGAGAAAAAAAGAAAGAAAGAGAGAGAGAGAGAGAGTAAAGGCACCAAAAGAAAACAGGAGTACCAAATGTAAAACTCATTTATTTGGAAATGCATTCGGATGGACTAAATTTGTGCCAGGAAAAAAATGCGGGGTGCAATACCTGTGTGTATATTTGCATGTGTGTTTGTGCGTGCTTAACTACAACTAGTTTAAATCATTCATGTTCCTAACATACACTTTTTTTCTAAAACGTTCGGAAAGAATCTAATATTTCTGTTTGGAGAAATATATATTTTTTTTACATACTCATCGTCTTCGGTCCCTCTTCCATTAAAAAATGCAGATTCTTCTTTGTTAAACTTTCCTGTTCTTGAGTCATAACGGTAAAACATATTTATGTCGCCCTATTTTTTTTTTCTTTTCTTTTTTTTTGTCTTCCCTTTTTTGTAGCTCAAGCCCCTTCAAGTTCTGTGCTTGTGTCATTTGCAGGCATTTTTATGATCATGTAACTCAGTACGATT
>NW_028234413.1:3466596-3471596 GCF_977035675.1 Penaeus japonicus
AGCTGATATGGACCCTATGCTACAGTTTTAATCAACTGCAATATTGATAGTCTGTCATATGACACTTACAAGTCTCCTAATACAGCAGAACACAAACAAATGACCAGCACAAAAATGGCCCTAATTTTACAATGAGTAAACGAAAGAGAGTGAGCAAGGTTGCGATACGTTGTGTGAAGCTGCCTCTCTCTGGGGTGCCGCATAGGTGGTACTCGTGCCCATCCTGGGGACTGGGCAAGCAAATCCATCCCCATTTGCAATGGTTTATAGTGTGAGGGGACACAAAATTAACTAAGGAATGTGATGAATGACAAGTGAACCAAGGGTGGAGTTCCTTTCTTCCCAAAAGGTCAGAAATCATAGTACTAAATAAGTGCACTTATTATTGTGTACTACAGAGCGGGTCCTTTTCTCAAATATGCTAATATTACAATTAGGAGATTGGGAACTAGTTAACACAACCAGTACACAAGAAGCAAAAATATATATATTTTTTAATACAAACTGAATATATGGGGCTGGATTCAAGTAACGCTTTGCAACATTACCTCATTTTTGGTCACACCAACCCAAGAAACAACTCACAACTTGTCTGATCTGGCAAAACTTCTGCTACTGCTGAACTCTGTCACAGATTACTCAAGCTGGGACTAAAAACACTCCTACGGACATTCACAGAAAACAATAAAAATGAGTAAAATATTAATCTAAACCAAGATGCAGTTTGTAAAGAGCCCTATTTTGCCAAACTTTGCAAAGGTGGAGGATTGTTGGCCTTTGCCAAAGCATCAAAAGGTGCTGAGATCAGGGTGAATGTAGGACACTAAATAATAGCAATGTCATGACAATTATGATTTTAAATAATTTCATCACACTTTAAAGGCTGATCCCTGTCATCTTTATTCTCTCCTAAAATAGATGAGAAGTTATCAGACATCCTAAAAACACAACAGTTGTTTAAAGTAGGGTTTAGCGATCGGCATGCAGTGTCAAATTATATTTACATCATTCTTAAGGTTTTAGCGCCAGTTTTGCATGTGACTGTGTTACAATATTACTGGGCAGTGATTGGCAATTGCATTTTGAGAGCATGCTTCTTACTGGCAAGCCAAAGTAATGACCATTTTTCAATGTCACTGTCAAAACTGCTTTGTGGATCACAGTGCAATGGGAGTCACAACAGATTGCGCCAAGATGGATTTGCGGCCCGACTTGCTTGGATCCAGCCCCGTAATTCCAAAAATACTAGAAGGACCAAATTTGTTGATGGAGAGAATGGGACAATAGGTGGACTGGGGAAGTCAAGACCCCACTGCTAGTATGTTAAAAAATGTCCCTGCTAGCTATGATTGTTCAGGAATAGTACAGATACAAAGAAGACAAAAAAGACAAAGAATTAAAAAAAAAAAAAAAAAAAAATGAGGATTTTTGTGTCTATGAGACACATAATATGAGTGTATTTTTGTATCTTAGTATTTTAATGAACCTTAACATAAAGTGATTATGCTTATCACAGGTGTATTTGAACTATTCTACATAGTCATTAAAACTACAGGTAGAAAACTTGTGACATTGCTATTGCTATTAACCCACACAGGACGGGTGGTACAGCATGTGTACCACGCATTCAAAAGCCCAGTTGCCGGGCGGCACAGTATTGTGCCAGCCATTCAATTGATTTAGGCCTAATAATTCGAACGCCCCGGCATTTGGACATTCAAGGCTAGAATTCCCCCGTCGGGGATGGGTTAATATGTTGAATGAGTTTATCCTGAGAGTAATAAGTTGAGCAAGTAGTGGTGGTAGTGGTGGTAGTAGTAGTGGTAGTACTGGTAGTGGCAGCAGTAGTAGTAATAGTAGTAGTAGTAGCAATGGTGGTAGTAGTAATATTAATAGTGGTAGTGGTAGTAGAAGTAACAGTAGTAGTGGTAGTGGTGATAGTAGTAGTGGTAATGGCAGTAGTAGTAGTAGTAAAAGTAATAGCAGTAGTGGTAGTAGTAACAACAGAATAGTAATAGCAGAAGTAGAAGTGGTAGTAGTAGTGGTAGTGGTAATAGAGAAGTAGCAGTAGTAGTAGTTATTGTTGTTTTTGTAATTGTAGTAGTAGTAGTAGTGGTGGTGGTGGTGGTGGTGGTGGTACTAGTAGCAGTGGTGGTACTAGTAGTGGTAGTAGTAGTAGTGATAGTAGTAGTAATAGTAGTAGTAATAGTAGTAGTAGTAGTGGTTGTAGTAGTGGTAGTTGTAGTGGTGGTGGTACTAGTAGCAGTGGTGGTACTAGTAGTGGTAGTAGTAGTAGTGATAGTAGTAGTAATAGTAGTAGTAATAGTAGTAGTAGTAGTGGTTGTAGTAGTGGTAGTTGTAGTGGTGGTGGTAGTAGTAGCAACAGAAGTAGTAAAAGCAGAATCAGAAGTGGTAGTAGTGTGATAGTGGTAACAGTAGTGGTAATACTAGAAGTAATAATAGTAGTAGTAGTAGTTGTAGTAATAGTAGTAGTAGTAGTAGTTGTTGTTATCGTTGCTGCTTCTGCTGTTGTTGTTGTAACACCAAAAACGGTGTTGATGATAATCATCTAGATAATTTTGATGTTGATTGCAAAAGAGAGTTGAAACTTACCACACTCTTAGCATATTGTGCAGTCCATTCTTTGGCAGTGGCTTCATACTGAGATTTGTTAAACTGATACTCTTCTGCCTAAGAAAATAAAAACAGCATTACAGCTCTGTCCTATGTCATCACTACTTGATATAGTGTTAAAAATCTACAATCTGATTTCCAGTACTAAAGAATATATATCTTTTACATCAAACTAAATACAGCTCAAAGTATGGCTCAAAGTATGACAGCATATCTTTAACAATGAACATCAGTCGTGGTGTAACTTACAATGTCTGTCATAAGGGGATCATTCGGATTAGGAGAAGCCATAAGGAGGCGAATGGAGGTCAAGATACTGGAGAGGTTGTGTGCAGGTCTCCATCCGCCTGAGGGAGGCAACTTCAGGATGTCGAGACAGATCCTCCCGGCCGAGTCAATGTTCGGGTGGTATATCTTCGTCAGGAAGCGGACTTTAGGTGGATGGAAGGGGTACCTGGAAATCATAAAGACTATTTAGTAATAAGTTGAAAGTAGCATAAGTTTAGGAATATTGAGTAACGAATTTTCATGTAATGCAACGTTCTCATTTATGCACATCTATATTCCTCAAAATGTGAAAAGCTTATATCTTCAAACTCTATTAACCATAACTCTTTGGCATGCACCTCTTTAACCTGTATCCACATATTCTATTCTGTTTCAGAAATCAACATGAATTCACAGCTGATTATATCAATACAAAAATATAACCAAAATCAAAATCAAAAATTTTTGGCATGCACCTCTTTAACCTGTATCCACATATTCTATTCTGTTTCAGAAATCGACATGAATTCACAGCTGATTATATCAATACAAAAATATAACCAAAATCAAAATCCGATCACCAGAGACTTTACCTTTCTGGAACTTCCAATTCTAGCTTGAAAACACCTCCACCATAAACAGTATCCTCATCCCCAATGATAACTGGAAAGAATTTGTTAATGCTCAAAATTTGTCTTCTATTCCTATCTACTTATTCATTCTCTTTTGTTAAAGGGAAGATATATATATAGAACAAATCAGTTTTATTTATTATTTCTCTAAAAAAAAACAAAAAAACAATTGATTAGAACTAATTTTTAAATACTAAAGTCTAAATTCACCAAGACTATGAGGGATCAGATACTCTATCTTAGCGATGGAGTCTTTATACCTTTCATTAAAAATGAAGAGTAAAAGATTCTACACATCCATATTAACTGTCTGTTCATCTCAAATTATACAGAATTACATTAGCCAAGGAATTACATTCATGTGGTGGAGATTTGTATTTTGTCCCTTGCCAAATTTTAAAAAAAAGATGTATGATTACAACCATTGCAATGAAAAAAAAAAAAGGTCAAAATAAATTGTCTTCAGGTATATTATCATGACGCGAGTAAAAGTAAAGACTCAGAAAACAATGCAGTCAGCACTAATTAAAATTCATAAAAAACATTAAAAATTATACTACATTTTTTTTATTGATCACCACATCCAGTCTGTTGGTGAATTTTCTAGAAACTTCTTTTAAATTTCTTACTTTTTGTTCACATCAAAATCACGACTAAAAGAGAAAGTAAATTTGCATGTATGAACCCTTATTTTTCTTGATGTGATTCTAAAAAACATGAACCTTTTCTAATATCTCAGTAAAATGGCTTAAAAAATATACTTTGAATATTTTAAGAAAATCATTTAGCTTTTCTTTCTTTACAGCACAAAAAAATATTGTCTTTCAATTTTCACCTTCAAAGGCTAAAAAAAAGTTTCATGTACCAGTGCATCAGGCTGAAATCTACTCATCTTTGCACACAGCACATACAAATGGGGAGGCAGCCAGGCCCTTGACTTAGTGCATTACTAAAATTTGTGTTTTATAAAGTTTGTGTTTTATAAGGTTTGATTCTGCAATTTTCAATAAGAGGGAGAATTCTTTTAAAAGCCAGGGCCGAATTATGGACTGGTATTGTTTAAAAAGAGATTTTATTTTAATGTATGAAAGAACAATAACTCTTCAGATCAGAACTCCTAAAAAAGAGAGAAAAATGAAGGTATTGTCATAAAGAACTCACAAACACTATTGTCTTTTAAAGATAATTCATCCAAAGTAATGACACAGCCACAATGATAATTCACCCAAAGGATTAAGGCCCACAATCATTTTAATCAAATGTTGCAAATCTATAACCCTTGCAGCGAAGTCCAGTGACGTCTGGGCCTCCACGCTTCCCACTCCACCTCCTCTACCAAGCCCTCCAGCCTCACTCACCTGCGCTAAAGGTTTCAAGGCTGTCACCCTCAGGCCAACAAGACACTCCAGAGGGCGGAGAATCTCGCAGCTGTTGGCACTCGCGCTTCAACCTACCAAGTCTCTGTGC
>NW_028234413.1:3491596-3494096 GCF_977035675.1 Penaeus japonicus
ATCTGATTAATTAAGTAGATTGAATTGTTAACAAGTAATGAGTACAAAATTCTTAGATATTAATTTATTTGATAATGCTCATCATGTGTACAATTTGTTGTCCTCTCTGGTGATTTATTGTAAAATAAATTTATTTACTGTACCAAAATATATATGATGGAAGCTTAGTGATTGAATATGGAAACTATTATATTTATATGAATTAGATTACTTGTATTTTAAATCAACAATAATCATGTCATAGATGAAAAATTTCCAAACATTTATATATCTGTTCCATGTCCTGTATACTATAATGACGTCTGAAATTGTAATTTTGCCCCCAAAGCATCAATAAATATGATTATTTGTCTGGCTAACGAAAGAAATATTACTTAGTATATTGCTTTCATCTCCCAATACAAAGACACATCTTGGCTGCAACCTACTCTGGAAATTCCTTCCCTGCAGGGCTATGGCTCATGTCCCATTGAAGATGGACAGACATGATCTTGCCTGCACAGGGATGTTTAGGATCATATTACCTGGCAGAGTCATGCAAATATATGGTTTTTTTTCTGAATTGTTGAAATGCGTCTTTGCTTATTTGCTTACTTTTTTCACTTTTACTGATTGTCAGTGGATCACCATAATTAACTTTGGTATACATCTACTATGTTTTCAGAATATGTGATAATCTTACATGTTCTGCATATATTTGAAATTCAACAAAAATTCCCTGTTCCACCTATGCTGACCATGCAAAAAGATATCTAGGAAGACAACTAGCTTGTGCATGTTTCACACTTTCACTCGGGGAGACATTTGGCCATAAAGGTCCAGTGAATGAGTTTTCTTTACTGCACAAAGCTGAACTTCCTCAACAGAGTTTTGGATCTTTGTAAGGAGAGAAGTGCACAGGTCAGAGTTACTTTGCAAAGTAAACTAGAGTTATTTTTATTTTATTTTCTTGATATCACGTGAGTTTTTTTTACTAATTTCATGCTTCAAGAGATTTAAAGTTCTTGATAACATCTAACATTTCCTTACTGAACTCTTCATGTTCAGGTATTACAAACTGAACACCATCAAGAAATGTTGCAGCCCATCTGTACACACGTTAAATTAACCCTTTTTAGTCTTCGGGGCCACTGTAGTGTATTTGACTCGCGTGTTAAAAGAGGTAACACTTTCTGAATTTACAACCAAAGAGCATGCCATCATTTTTCAATAATCTGTTTTTATTGTGAGGAGCACTAGATCATTTGGAAGGAATGTGTCTTGCTGGACACTGCTTTGGTGGTTTTGGGTCACAAGGCAAATAATACTTTGGCACATACTCTATGTATCCTCTTTTGGATCCAAAATTACTGATCTGGCAAGAAACAGTTGTAAGCAATATGTATTGAATATTTATATTATGTGATTTATTATGATACAGTAGTAAGGACAAATACAAATAAACCACAAGATGATTAACATGATTTGATATTTCTCGTAAACAGACTCGACTACCATGTTATCTCAAGCAGGAATTAATTTAGTAGAAAATATTGATCTTGGGGGGAAATGCTACTTATAAAGTTTAAAGTATAATTCACGTATTAATGCCTGATGTACCTGATACACTTGCTGCAATAAGAATCATAGGTTAGTAGCAATAAGGCAAACGGGAAATAGTGCCACAGAGCTGCAGTTATCTTTTACATTGATCACTGTATAATTTCAATGTCTTTGTCAGTTTTGTAGGCCTAACTTATGTTTTCTTGCCTTTTTCCTCCCCCTTTCATGCCCTCTCTGTCCGTGTGTGTGTGTGTATGTGTGTGTGTGTGTGTGTGTGTGTGTGTGTGTGTGTGTTAATGTGTGTATATATATATATATATTATATATATATTATATATATATATATATATATATTATATATATATAGATATATATATAGTATATATATATATATATATATATATATATATATATATATATATATATATATATATATATATATATATATATATATATATATATATATAATATATATAATATGAATATATATATATAATATATATATATATATATATATATATATATATATATATATATATATATATATATATATATATATATATATCTATATATATATATATATTTATATATATATATGCATGCATACACAAATATACATTCTATATGTTTCATATATATATATATCTCTTGTTCCAGTTCCATGACATATTGGCATACTCATGGCCCCCAAAAAGAAACCAGTGCCACAGTCCTCGAAAAAGAAGTCAACACCCAAGAGGTCACCACCTAAGAAACCTGGAATTGGGGTAATCTCTCCGCGCAGATCTCCGAGGTCTCCACACATTGTCAGGAAATTGCCCAAACGCTCCCTTCCTTATACTTCACCCAAGGCAGCGATACCAGCCAAGAGGAAGAGTCCAGATGTGGAGAAAACACCTACACAAAATGTTCAGAGACGGTCGAGTGTGAGTGATACAGGAGAAAAATCATGTGATTT
>NW_028234413.1:3499096-3504096 GCF_977035675.1 Penaeus japonicus
GCTACCCAGCACCTAACAGAAGATGCAAATTGAAGCTGGTTATGAAACTGAACATGGAGGATGTTCATCATATATGGGAAACGTGAGTAACGTTCTTTCATTTGACTGATTTATTTATGTATTTTTTGTTTTGTTTTTGCATATGGATTGAGAAGTTGTTTTTGTTTTTCTTGTATTTTTGGAGATAGATGTTTCTATTATTTTTTTTTTTTTTTTTTTTTTTATAAAATTCCAAAGTTAAACCACTAGAGCCTTTCCAAAACCAAAATTGGAAGAAAATTTTGATAATTTGATATGAAAAGTACACCATTTGTTTGTTTGCAGGCCATGGCTTTGAATCTGAAGTATTGCTTAGATTTTATAGCATAAAAATTATTTATGCATTTAACATTTTTTAAAATTTTGAATTGCAAAATTCTATGGCCTCTGAAAGATGAGCATTTCTAAGGGAAAATAAGAATTATCATCTCAATAAAAAGAGACAAAACTTTTTTAAAGATTTAAATTTTCTAAAGATTAGAACAGAAATTAACCCATTGATTATAGCAGTGTATTGATAATTACATGTACTGTCAGGTTTATTACAATTTTTTTATTGTTGTTGCTATTATGTTTTTTAACACAGGAAAGGCTCCACAAGGGCTTACTCACCAAGGAGTCAATTCATAGGCCTACCTGACCTACTATGGTCATTATCACATGCATGTATGTATTTATTTGTTTGTTTGTTTGTTCCAGTATTGTCGATAGCAGTCGTGGTGAAATGAGTGTTGAAGAATTGCAACTATTCTTCAATACAATAAGTGACTGTGCACAACAGTTGACATTCCTTCCAGCCGAGCTTCTTCAATTGCATCAGCTTAATACGCCCTGTTTGAGTATCACGTCTGCTGGCAAGGTTGGTACTTGTTTGGATTTTTATAAAAGTATGATATTTATGAATTGAATTATTATTCCTTTTGATGTGATGAGCATGTCCTCTATATCAGGGAATAGATATTTTACATTTTTACATGATTCACTGTTGTATGTGATTATGTTACTTGTTTGATTAAATATGGAAGGAAATTTACCTGTAAAGGAATTTAGACAAAAGATGATTAATTTTATTTGTACCAAAATCTTTTTATTAGCATAGAAGGATTTAATTTTTGTGAGACTTTAATCTTTGTAACCAGCAAAACATAAAAAAAATAACAATTGAGTAAGAAAAATGATAATAACACATTATGCTTTGATAATGTTTTGTTCATATTGCAAAATAGGTTATTTTGATGATGTTCTTACATACGTTAAAAGCTAATGACTACCTTTGAATTTACAGGTTAAGCTGACTTGTGTAAGAAGTGCATCAATTGTAGTGAATCACTTGATAGATGTTTTTATCCAGACTATGAATTGCTCTGCTCTTGAGGATCACCTAATAGTAAGTATACATATATATGTGTGTGTATGTCTGTTTGTGTGCGTGTGTGTGTGTGTGTGTGTGTGTGTGTGTGTGTGTGTGTGTGTGTGTGTGTGTGTGCGCGCGCGCATATTTGCTCATGTAATTACATACATGTGTGTGTCTGTCTGTTTTTCTTTTCTTTTCTTTTCTTTTTTCTTTTTTTCTTTCTTTTTTTTCCATTGAGTTTCTCTTTCTTATTACTATACATTTGCAGTTGTGTAAATATACTATGCTAATAGTCTGGTAGGTGCCAACTATGCATAATACTGTAATATTATTCACCAGTTCTAAACCACAGTTTTCTTTTGTTTCAGAAGGCAGATGAAGACAGTGAAAGTGAGACAAGTGTGTTCATGACAGATGATGAAGACAAAGATGAAGCTAGTTAAAGAATTGTAAATAGAAAGCCTAGTTTTAAGTTTCTTAACTGTCACTATTTGTTTTATTTGTATGTGTACATAACACAATCACTTCCATCCATTATTGTGAAGACATTTTAACAGCCTTTTAGATAATGTGTAAATAGGAGTGCCTATTAAGGTTGCTAATTTATGTGAAGCATTACCCCAATATCTTTATTATTTTTCACAGATAAACACATGTGAAAGTGATGGACTCATTTTGCAATTGATTTATTTGTTGTTGTAATTTGGTTGAATG
The DNA here is from genome assembly GCF_977035675.1 of Penaeus japonicus. Taxonomy (NCBI): domain Eukaryota; kingdom Metazoa; phylum Arthropoda; class Malacostraca; order Decapoda; family Penaeidae; genus Penaeus; species Penaeus japonicus. Next base: position 3,501,204 of record NW_028234413.1, read on the forward strand.
GTTATTAAGGACTAACTTAACATTTGCAGTTCATCCAAGCATGTTTGTTATCCACTTGTCTTTAAGATTGCAAGAGGTATCTGTTTGTTCAATCTGTATGCTTCATGTCTAGAATTAACTTGTGTAGTTTTGTGACCAGTAGGCTTGTGTAGCCTACTGAAAAAAATGTGCAGCAGAATCTCCTAACAATCTGTAATAGTGAATAATGCACTTAAATGAACTCAGATGGAAAGTACCATAACAAAAGGCATATTGCGTCAGGAGTCATCTTAATTTTACTCGGATCATAACGTGTGTAACGTCTGTAATCCAAGTGGGCAGATATGTAGATATTTCAAGTATGACTTTTTATTTCATCTTTATGATCTATATTTACCACAATTAATCATGCTCTATTTTTTCAAAAGTCTATTTTATTTTTTTGTCAATTATTTATTCTTCATTCTTCTCAATGGAATACAAGCAGTGGTTGCAGATTTGCACCACGAGACTTTATGGTTGTAGGAAATATTTTGGCATGAAGCTTCTCCCAAATATGTTAGGTAGTAATCAATGGTTATACTTTTGGTGTGGGTAAAAAGCTAGAAGTGTATTTGCAGCTTTTTGCCATGATTATCACATGAAGTTAGATTATCATTCTATTTTCCTAAAGATGAAGTAGTATGTACATACAATATATAATCTGTATCTCAACCAGCAACTAAACTTATGTTATTCAGATTCAAATGGATTTCATGGAATAGTTTATGATGCCCCAATTACTTTGTTTTCTGTTGCTCTGTATTTGATCATTGCCTTCAGAAAAATAATGTTTTGTCAACACCTTGCTTTGGGTTTATGTGACTGATCGGCTTTGCCTTGCTCGTTGCTTAATACTGACCAAGCAACAACTTGAGTGTGTTTGATCACTTGTATATTAAGTACAAAGAAACCCTTTTTTGAAGATTGCATAATAGGCCAACTAAAGTAAAAAAACAAATTTATAAGTGAGAATTGATATCTTCACAGAGCAAGGTATTAAATGATTTTGGTATTATATATCTTCATCAAGATTTCATGTGGTTATAAAGATTGATCATGAAAATGCATCAATATTATTCTTTCTCTGTTAAGTTATTGATAATCATTTATGCCTTTTTCTAAATTTGTCTCAATGAACTCTGTTCTGGGTAATAACTAAATTGAATTTGAAATTGTGATAACTTTTCTTTACTTGGTTATTCATACATTTACCCATGAGCTTAGAAGAGACTGGTCAGCAAATTTTCTTTTTATAACTAAAGGCGGTTTTATTTAGGATTTTTTATCAGCATTTTATTTTACGATGTATATCCTCAAGCACTGTTTAACCCGTAAACAACTGGTGACAAGATATCACATCAAGTGGTGGCAGCGTCAGCATATAGCATATAGCATATAGCATATAGCATGTAGTGCTTGGCCGCGGCCAGTGCGGATGAGAATCCCAAGGCGTTAGGCTTATGCGTTTGAAATATTCCGGCGTTTCGACCATTTGGAGCCAAAATAGCCCTGTCATTAACGGGTTAAAAACAAGTGTGTCAGGATCAAGTCTAAAGGATACTAATGTATATCTAATTAGAAACCAAATAATGAAAATGACAGAAACCTTAATATTTTCTAATGTATTGTTCATAGTGTTATTCGGCAAGAAAGTATGCCATTGAACCGAACTATACTCTAATTTTCAGACATATGTTGGCATATCTTTAGAAGACTTGGAACTTGCTAATTGTGAACCAGGTTTAAAGCATGTTTCTTATCTTATCCTTTTTAATGTTCATATTTTCTGTGTCTGCTTTTCATAACTTTGACCTGGGTTTGATATGTTAGGAAACATAGATTAGTTTTTTTTTGTTTTTTAATGCAACATTTTCTTCAGTAATGTTTAATTTGCCTGTGTTTAAAGAGGTATGTTCCTTGAAAGTTCAGTAACATACCTTAGTTACTTTTTACAAAAATGTACAGTTATGGAGGCTTTAAGTTTTTATAAGGGTATATAGATATCTAAGTTATGATTTGTTTTATGATTATTATCATCATCATCATCACTCATTTTCACTATTATCATCATCATCATTATTGTAATCATTTTCATCACCCTCACGATTTTCTATGAATGAACTGCATTTTTAATTTTGTTCTTATACTTGTCTCTAGATTCTAGAACTCTAGAACTAAATGCTCATAAATAATAAAGATTTCTACCATTCTGTTACATTAACTTTTCCCTATCTATTTATCTATCTATATGTGTGTGTGTGTGCATATATATATATATATTATATATATATATATATATATATATATATATATAATATATATATATATATATATATACATATATATATATATATATATATATATATATATATATATATATATATATATATATTTGTGAAGCCAGATTCATATCTTATGAAAACCTATAATTTCTTGTATGTAGACATGTCTCTTACAATGTTTACATTTCAAATTTTGTTGACTATAAGCTACCCAAAAAAGGGTGTTTTATATTTGCAATGAAAGCAAAGAGTATCACTGGTCCGACATCCTTAACTGAAAAGATTTACCACCCTGATACCTGCAGGAGCATCCATTATATGCAAAGGATAAATAAGGAGAACCAGTATCAGGTTTCAGTTAGAATTGGTCCTTTTGCATGTTCCATTGTTGCTCCTTTGACTTACTTCAGATGTCAGGTATAGCTGACAACAGGTTTATTAGGTGTAAAAGATAAAACAAATAAAAAACTCACTGCTCTTATATGTTGCTAGGCCTCTTCTATAAATGTCATTTATCAATACATATACATATATACATCTATCTATCTATTTATATATATTAACCCTCTCTGGACGGTATACATACTGTA
>NW_028234413.1:3514096-3524096 GCF_977035675.1 Penaeus japonicus
ATGCCACGGGATTCTTGGCTGCACTAGCCACGGTTGAGCGCTGTACGCCAAATCACCTGGTGCACCGGCCTTGGCTAAATATCTTGTCCCTGACGTTGACCCAAAAACCACTAGAAGTGGTTTCTTGTCTCCCATCGTTAAGGGGTTAAACTTTTCACTAGCTAGGCCTTCTTTATGAAAATTCCTTTTTTCCATGGATGCAAAGTTTTCTGTGCTACTCTCATCAATCAAATTGAGCTAAGTGGATTTTGATTTGTGAGTGCTTCAAGGGTTACATAAGATCTTGCATCTTACTATGCCGTATATATCTGTTGTTCAAAGCAGCTTGTTTCTTATGTACTTATTCTATAGCTTAGATATTTTAGATATTGTATCTAGCCATGTACAAGATGCAATCTTTCAGAACTGAAGGTTCTGCTGATCATCAACAACCAATCAAAACTTGTGATTAACATGATACACCCATTGTTGCCAAACTACCTTGATAAAAACCTTGATAAAAACAAGTAAACATAATCTTTTTTCCGCAGACTTATCAGAAGCACTTTAATGCTCTATGCCGGAGTATCCTGAAATTTTGAACTGAACTCATGGAACCCCATGGAATCCCTAGAGGTCAATGCGCAAAGAAAAATTACAGTCGTACATACAGGCACAGAACCACAAATAAACTCACCAAGGGAGACTCCTTGAGGGTAAACATAAGCAGAAACGGGTTCTACTCGCCCTTCGCCATTTGGGCCCAAGCCTGTTCCTATAATGTAACCCATTTTGGCCATCAGTTTTGAGGCAATTCCCTGAAATTAAAATGTGAGTGGTTGATATGTAAAGAAGGGAAATAAATTGTATATATTCTTTTGAAGAGGTATGTTATACACATATATGTTTTACTTGATGTTAAATGTGATGATGTATAATAAAAATGAGAAGATTGTTGTATAACATACTCTTATCAAATAAACAATTCTTTTCTCTAAAAGAGAAAAGCCATAAGGCTTTTGTCAAAGCAAAATCTACAGACATTGATTTTCCATTTTCTCTCATTAGGATTTGTCACTGTTGTAAAGTCTAGCTATAGTAGAGTGAGGCTTCCTCATATTAGAATTAAAACAGCAATAATGGTAGCAATAAAAATTATAATATCAGCAACTAATCAGATGAGCCCTATTCTCCGAAACTTACTTTGGTGTGTTTTTCCCACTCGCCAAGTTGCTGTGAAAGTGAATTCTGCAACCAGTTTGCTGTTGGGATGAACACTGCTCTTTCATCATCACTGCTGTCATCCTCACTATGATTATCAGCTTCATATTTCTGTTAAGTAGAAGTAATAGAAAGTAATGTTAAGGAATAAATAACTGTAGGGTGAAAATCTATAATATGAAGAAAGATCCAAATATATACTAAACCCAAATGAAACAAGTTGAGAAGAAAAAGAGGAGGAAAAAGAGAGAGTAAGAATGATTCCTGGCAAAAAAGAGGGGACTGTTGATCATCCCACCACCTCACTGCAAATAAACAATCATACAATCACAGCTGTTCCACATATAAACAAACAAAAGGCAAACAAACAAAAAATTATGATAACAAAAACTCTCACCTCACTGTCCTCTTCTCCTTGGTGAAGAGGAATAATCTGGTTGGGTTTCACTTCAGCCACTGATTTACTATGGTCTATTTTCACGCAGAAGGCTGATCTATCCTCCAGTATATCCTGCACTGTGGCATTCGTCCAGAGGTCGTCTGTGTGTTGCACCAAGACACGGCTCCCAGAGTCAAGAATGCTGATGTCTGGCTCCCTAGAAAGAAACAGAGAGAACACATTACAGTAATGTCAAGAATGCTAAGGTCTGGTTTCCTAAAGACAGGTATAGACATTATATATGCCAATATATTTGTGTAACATCCTTAACCCAAAAATGCTATGGTGGTTTTGACTACGCCTGGACTTAATTGCCAACACTGGGTGACGTGCTATCACGTCATCTGGTGGCAGTACTTGATGCCGGGGAAGTGATACCATGCCATGGCTTTTCGTATGGCTGGCATGCTGGGTGAACGAGCACATAACAATCGGCAGCGGCCAGAGCGGGCGAATAGGCTGAGGTGTTAGCCCGACTAGAACTAAAACTGCCATTGGGTTAACACCTGGGTATTTTGAAATGCATAGGCCTAACACCTGGGGCTATTTGCCTGCTCATGCTGCAGCCATCCTCCACACATGTGATCACCCAAAATACTGGCCATACAAAATGCCATGATGGGACTTTACGTCAGGTATAAAAATTAACGCGATTATTAATTTTTTATACATTAATGGCTCCACAGGCACTTAGTGACTAAAGAGTCAAATAGTAGGCCTACTTGACCCAATGTATTTACCACATTTCTTGAATTTTGGGGAAATTTTTTTTTTGCTTACTATTATTACTCTCATCAATGCAATGTTATTCTTTACATCATTATTATTATCATTAAAACATACATATAAAAATAAATACTTTTTTATCTGAAAATTTAAGGTCAGATAAGTTTAGTAACTGATTCCTTGGTGAGTAAGCACTTGTGGAGCCATCTATGTGTGAAAAACAATAATAATAATAATGAAACAAAACCATAATTGCCACTCCTGGCATCAACAGGTAGGCAGATTTTGGCTAAACAGATTTTGTCCCAATTTTTCTGTTTGTCTGTCAATCTATCATCAAACTTGTAAGTCCTGATATTCAAAGAACATTATCTTTACCAAGTTGCAAATAAAAAAATAAAATCAATGATTCACTACTTTATCAAAACATCTGACTTTCCCACTTATTCATATTTCATAAAGGGACCCATAAAAATGCCTCCCCTTGAAAAGCCATATGAAGGATATTTCCTTCCCTTTAAATACAAAACCTATAGTATGTACTCTGCCATAAAAAACTGTTTTACCTATATTCCTTAATATCGCAGAATGGCACCTTCATCCCGTGTGAGAAACGACACTTATCATCGGAGTATTTGCACCGTCCAGACAAGAAAAAACGGCAAGTTAACATTTCTCGGCAGGTAGGCTGACTAAACAGCACTTGAACCTGTGAAAAGAGAAAGAAAAAAAGGCTTTGATAAGTAAAATTTAGAAAATGCCATGCTGTTAAATATTTCTAAAACTATAGTGCATGATTCCAAGATTCATTCTAAAAATGCCAACATGCTTTTAGAGTAGATATTTATATGCTAGATGTGAGCCAGAAATAATTCCTCTACTTCATTCCTTAATCATCTGTTTAATCTATTCAGTAAAAATAAACCAAAAAATAAAATAATAGCCCTTACGAACCAACGATAAATCAAGAGCTCCAGGACTATTTTCAAAAATAAAATGTAAAAAATAAAGCCTTCACCCACTGCAGATAGGGATAGATATGTTTGCCCAGTCTACAGGATGGGTTTTATTTCAGAGTGAGGCAGCTTCACACAGTATACCTTGACTTTTCCCAGTCTCTTTCAGCAACTCATTGTAAAGCTAGAGCCATTTTTGTGTGTGTTTTATTGTATTCAGAGGCTTATATGTGTCATATGATTGGCTCTATCAATGCTACAGTTGACTAAGATTGTAGTATAGGGTCCATATCAGCTCATTAATTTCTTTATACTCAGTGTGATAGAAGTATTGCTGTTTCATGGGAGGATATAACCATCCGAAATGAAGATAACATGAAGGTAGAGAAGCGGAGGGAAACCTGTACTTATGACTGCGAGTGCCACAGTACAAGGCAGCCCTACAGGCACAGGAGTAGATTGTAGACACTGGCCCATGGTTTGAGTCATTTTAAATTCCCAAAAGCTGTCTCTACTAACCTCTGGTTCATTCAAGTCTACATCTCCGCCATCCTGAGTGACAATGTTGAGGACTACTGCATTATGATATGTGTGGCCTCCCCACTTCTCTATGAAAGGGGCACGGCAGTGAGTTCCCTCTACGGCCAACAGTTCTTCCTTGGAGTACTTGGAATCTGTCTTCTCCTCCTCACCTGTTGTTTCTGTTATGTCGGCAATCTCCGACTGGAAAAAGAAAGAAAGATGATGGTGAATTTTTTTCTGAATTTCAAAATGTGGGGATTAATTGAAAATTATCTGCTGCATCAACAGCTTGGTCATTAGAAGTCAAACTGTGAGGATATGTAGAGAAAAAAAATCCTGTCTGTTAAATATAAAGACAGTGTACAAAAGATATCAATATGTAGTGACCAACTCAACACAGAAAAATATTAAAATAAATATGTTACAATAAACTTGACAGTAGTGTATTTACATGCATCAAAACTACCAACAAACTAATAACTTTAATCCGAGAGTGTATCAAGCTGCCAGGGTCTGACATAAATTTATCAGTAATGGCTGCATACAAAGAAAAAAAAAGAACACCCAAGCAATAACATTCCCATCATGTAATCACCTGAAACAATGCAAATTCATCATCCAAATTCTTATCACTACATGATGAGCCGGACTTGTCAGAGGCTGACTGGCTGAAGTCCTCTTCTGAGCTGCGGTTCCCTGAAGTGTGCTGTTGAGGCTCCTCCTCTTTCAGCTGAGACTGCTGGCTCAGCTGTTGTAATGTGAGGTCCAGCAGCTGTAATAGGTTTGCCTGGAGTTCCTGAAGCTGCTGTTTTTCTGCCTCTTCAGCTGATGACAGTGCCCCTTCAATATCCTTCAACTGAGAAGACGTAAATATATAAATGTACATATAATGGTTTATATCTATTGTTGGCAGAAAATTCAGAGCAATGAATATATTAAAACATGCCTAAAACATTCTTTACACACAGCAACATACTATAACTTTATCAAAACAAAATTTGAAATTCAATTTCACCTAACATGCTATGTGTAAGTTATTCCATAATAAGCTGATTAATAGCAGTAACCATTACATAGTAAGTTAAAGCAATTAGTGACAAACCTGATTTTGATAAATCTCTATTGATGCCAGCAGCTCCTCTGTTGCCATGACTAAAAACTGATGAGCGTCGATAAATCATGTAAATATCTTAGAGTTATGAAGCTGCAACATCAGAGTAAATGCTTATATTATTTACATTTCAGAAGAAGTAGAAATGATAATAATAACTACCACTACGAGTATGAACAGTAATAATAATAGCAGTATAAATGATGACAAATAATAATAATAATAATAATAATAATAATAATAATAATAATAATAAAAATTATCACTATCGCCATAATGACAAAAACAATAAAAATAATAATAGTAATAATAATCACAATAAAATAACTAATAACCATAACAATAATAATAATAATATATATGGCAGAACAAATATATTAACTCTGGTGATTAATGCTAAAACCAAGTCTAGCTATAGCTGTTTTGAAATAATTTAACTGGATAGAATGACTAGAACAGGCAGTGCATGTGAACCAGTGATCTGTTTTTATATTTTGAAACTAATGTGAAGGTTCTATACACCTACAAAATTAACAATTGTACTTCCATTCACAGCTGGTTGCAAGACATAAGTTATGATAGATGCACAAATAGTCACTTAGTTAAGGAACAATCCACCATGGGCTGCTTAGAGTTGAAATTTAGATTATAACTATTCATGGTTAATTGTACTGATATTAGTTTGCTTAAAACCTATACTGTCATTCTGTATTACTGATAGATGGTTTAGGAAATATCAGAATATTATGTGCCTCAGCTGATATTAGCTTAAATTATTATTCATCACTTGAGTAAAGTGTCTGAACTGTGTATTACATATTTTATTTTGTTTCACCCAAATACTGGGTGTGTTCTTTTTCAACAATAGCTTCATTGTGCGCAGTCTTATTTTCAGATGTGCATGCAAGATAGCCGAGATATGCAAATGAGGCATGCAGACTTTTAAGAAAGAAAGAAAGAAAGAAAAAGGTAAAATTTGAGAGCAATGGCTTCCCAAACTTTTAAAATGGATCTGCCTGTAGGATATAACCTCTGACCTGTTTCAGCAATGACCTTTTCCAAACCATCTATCTATCATTCTTGCCACACCTATAAGCCATCATATAGATCACACCCTCAAGTATATACCATGTTTTTCAGGTTGCCAATATTGGAGTCAATACTGTGTACATACATACAAATACATATACACTCATTCACTCACTCACTCACTCACTCACTCACTCACTCTCTCTCTCTCTCTCTCTCTCTCTCTCTCTCTCTCTCTCTCTCTCTCTCTCTCTCTCTCTCTCTCTCTCTCTCTCTCTCATATTCTGTTTTCACACAATGAAAACTTCTACAGATGTATAACTGATTTGCTTTTAAATCACATGAAGTGTTGCTATGGGCATGAACTTGGATGGAGTGAAAACATTTGCAGTTCATTAGATTTTGAGTTGTTACTTGGCCATTGATTGCTGAACATTTCTTTATATTTCTTTGATATTATGCTCTATGAATTATTTAATACATTATAAGTAGTAGCAAAGACATGCTATCTTGAGAAAATTTAAGCAATCAAACTCAAAAAATATCTTTATAAGTTACCTGAAAATGTTTGGCTAAATACACTGATGGTTTAGCCTATCAAGGAATATCCTGATTTTCAAGAATACTTAATCAATCATCAGGCAATCCTTCCCTTAACCCATTCACGCCGGGGCCGTTCCAGCTTTGCACAGTCACAATACCGGGGTTCTCGAACGCATAAGCCTAACGTCTCGAGATTCTCGGGCGCACAAGCCGCGAGCCTGGGTTGCCCGCTCGCTCTACCCGAGCGCGTGGCTTCCCCTCATAACTCATCCAGGGCGTCTGACGCGAAAACCACAATACGTGCTATCACATCAACCGGCATGAATGGGTTAATATTCTCTCTACCTCCTTGTGAATTGAAGAAACTAAATTTCATTTGATTAAAGTGCTGAAAAATATGAAATGCATTCAACAAGCTTAAGTAAATTTGGAATAATATTGTTACACCAGCAGGTCTTTGTTTCTGTGTAATCATGCATCAACATGATAACATGATGTAAGCTGGGCAAACATGAGGAGTGGAGGGACAAAACCACAGGACAGAGGCGTTTTAGCTCCTGTTGTGAAGACCTCGTGCATGCCCCTTGTGACCTGAAATACTCTGTGTTGGCCCTTTGCACTGTGATAAGCCTGTACTGTGTAGTGTAATGTGCTGGTTCCCCCTGTATTATGCCCATGAAGACCTTGTGTAAATAAAGGAAAGACTAGTGCTATTGTGTGTCTCCTTCGTGCCCTGCCTCGCCTCGTGGTGTTTCCCCTCGTGGTGTTCTGGACTCCTGTGGTGTTAGGCACCTTTTGGAGCTGTTCTGTGTTTATGACCCTGTGGTTAAGCACGCTGCCTGCCTAGCCTGCCTGGGGTTTGATGCGCAGAAAGCAGCAGCCTGGTGTAATAATATATAAATTTTTTTAATGATTTTTTTGTGCATTTTCAAACTACAGATAAGTTCAAGAAGAGTATTAGATGCTTACAATCAATTTCATAATTACCAAAACATACTTAAGAAAAGATAAAGAGAAAATAGCTAAAGTTTAGCAACACATGTATTGAAAGAGGAAACAGGAATGCCCATTTTTCCACCTCACTCACACAAGCATATTTCCGTGATAATGCTGTGAGTCACTCCTTTGTATGAATCCTAAATAATCCATCATTACCTTCTGCCACACCTTTACCACGCTTCTCAATCTTTCAATTCCATATACATATTCCAATTTCTTTAGAAAAAAAAAAAAAAAAATCTGGACAGACAATTACAGTTGAACATTCATCAGTTAAGTTTGAGCGTAGCAAAGTACCTGTGTCCTAAATATTCCTGATGACTACTTTCAGATTAATATCAACATCAACAAAAATGGAAATGACTACTTTAAATACCTTTAAATATGACTACCATTCCTGTGTATATAAATCCCCAATTTAATCCAAACAATCACACACACGGGGTAATAATCATAACAGATTCGATCTTCTCCTCTCATACTAATCACACAATCTCAATCCATGAGCTAGAATCATTGATTAATGAAATGCGACTCACATAACATCGCTCTCCCAACGTCTCAGCTGAGGTTTGTTTACACTTTGCCTTTCCCCTGAAAGCGATTTCGGCCCGAGCTCCTGGAGGGACCATTCATGTAAAGTGATCATGTATGTATATGTATGTATGTATGTATGTGTGTATATATATATAAATATATATATATATATATATATATATATACATATATATTTACACACATTTACACACGCTGTGTGTGTGTGTGTGTGTGTGTGTGTGTGTGTGTGTGTGTGTGTGTGTGTGTGTGTGTGTGTGTGTGTGTGTGTGTGTGTGTGTTTGTGCATATGTAAATGTATGTATGTATATAAGGAGAGAGAGAGAGAGAGAGAGAGAGAGAGAGAGAGAGAGGGAGTATATATATATATATATATATATATATATATATATATATATATATATATATATATATATAATATATATATTATTATATTGTGTGTGTGTGTGTGTGTGTGTGTGTGTGTGTGTGTGTGTGTGTGTGTTGTGTGTCTATATATAATAAATATATATGTATATGTGTGTGTGTGTATGTATGTGTGTGTTGTGTGTGTGTGTGTGCATATGTATAAATGCAAATGTATATATATAATTATATATATATATATATATATATATATATATATATATATATATATATATATATATATATGCATGTGTATACATATATATAAATGCAAATATATATATACATATATATAAATGCAAATATATATATATGTGTATATATATATATATATATATATATTCATTAATAATATATATAATTATATATACCATACACACGTATATCTGTATATACATATATACATAATCATATACATAATGTATGCATATAGTTAGTCATACATACGCATATGTATACATACATACATACACACACACACACACACACACACACACACACACATATATATATATATATATATATATATATATATATATATATATATATATATATATATATTCACACACTTTTTCCTTTTTAACCTCTTTTTGCGAGTATATGTGGTTTGAGATTAAAAAGGAAAATAAACTGAATAAATGATGATAAACAACAGTACTTACGCTAAAATTCATGACAACTATGAAAATAATAGTGATCAGGATATAATGATAATAGTGATAAGTCTGAAGATGATAATGATGGTTATAATGATAATGGTATTGGCAGTGATAATGATAATGATAATGATGATAATGATATTGATAGTGATAATAATAATAGCAATATTGATAATCCTTATAATGATAATGATAATTATAATGATAATGATAATGATAGTGATAATGATGATGATAATGATAAGGATAATAATGATGATAATGTTAATGATAATAATGATAATAAGAATTATGATAGTGATAATACAATAATAATAATAATAATGATAATAAAGATAACCATAGCAATTATAATGATGATAATGATATCAAAACAATGGTAATGTTAACAGCAATTATAACAATTATAACAATAATGGCAATCGTGATAATAATATAACAATTCTAATAACAGTTACCATAATTATGATTAATATGATAAAAGCAGTAACTATATAGTCATCTTGATGGCGATAGTAATAGTAACCAATGATAAATTAATGCCACGACTAATAGACCTATTACTGCATAATTATCATGGTAGTGATAATACTATTACTAATATTATTAGTAACACTATTAGTGATACTATTAGTACATATGATAATAAAAAAACGTATTGATAATCTTAATAATAATGATGATAATGATAATGATGATGATAATAACGGTAATAGTAATAATTATGATTCCCTTTACTCCCGCAACCACAACACATTTAAAAATAAATACAAAATAAATTAATCTCAAGTACACAGTCACGCAGTCATTTACGATCATACATACATACACCAAGTCCTATATTCACACTCCTTTA
>NW_028234413.1:3529096-3541596 GCF_977035675.1 Penaeus japonicus
ACAGAAAGAGGAGCTATATGGAACGTCTAAGCCGTTTGAGGTAGGCATTTAATATAATAGATTGGGTAAATTTTTCCGATAGATTGTATGTGCTTTTTGGTAAGTGAGATAAGTAGATTATTAATTAAGAATAGAGAGATTGTGTTCCAGGAGAAATCAAAAGTGATGTTTTTTTTTTCTTATATACCTCAAGTCTATCACCACACTCATAGTCATACTAGAGGTTCTTTTTTTACGCGAGTCATATACGTCAATAGAATATAGTAGGATTTTGTAATAGTCTTATAGGATTGGTAGGCTGGCTTATCAAGTCGCTGGACGAAACATGTGATTCGCTATTCAATGAGTTGAATGAACGAATCACTTTAATGGGGTTAATCAGTCAAGTGCCCAATCAGCCAAAGTTAATGTGTTACCAATTCGAATAGTTATTATATAAGTTAATTACCCATAATGATCGGCCAATCACAGAGTAAATCATCCGAATTTTTACTGAGCTAGACAGTCAGTCAGTGAGTGGGCGGGCGAGTCGGTTACCGAGGCAATGAGTGGGTGAGTGGGCGGGCGAGTCGGTTAGCGAGGCAGTGGGTGAGTGGGCGGGTGGGCGGGCGAGTCGGTTAGCGAGGCAGTGAGTGAGAGAGTGGGCGGGCGAGTCGGTTAGCGAGGCAGTGAGTTAGTGGGTGAGTGGGCGGGCGAGTCGGTTAGCGAGGCAGTGGGTGAGTGGGCGGGTGGGCGGGCGAGTCGGTTAGCGAGGCAGTGGGTGAGTGGGCGGGTGGGCGGGCGAGTCGGTTAGCGAGGCAGTGAGTGAGTGAGTGAGTGGGCGGGCGAGTCGGTTAGCGAGGCAGTGAGTGAGTGAGTGAGTGGGCGGGCGAGTCGGTTAGCGAAGCAGTGAGTGAGTGAGTGAGTGAGTGAGTGGGCGGGCGGGCGAGTCAGTTAACGAGGCAGCGAGTGAGTGAGTGGGCGGCCGAGTCGGTTAGCGAGGCAACGAGTGAGTGAGTGGGCGGGCGGACGAGTCGGTTAGCGAGGCAGCGAGTGAGTGAGTGGGCGGGCGGGCGAGTCGGTTAGCGAGGCAGCAAGTGAGTGAGTGAGTGAGTGAGTGGGCGGGCGAGTCGGTTAGCGAAGCAGTGAGTGAGTGAGTGAGTGAGTGGGCGGGCGGGCGGGCGAGTCGGTTAACGAGGCAGCGAGTGAGTGAGTGAGTGAGTGGGCGGGCGAGTCGGTTAACGAGGCAGCGAGTGAGTGAGTGAGTGAGTGAGTGGGCGGGCGGGCGAGTCGGTTAGCGAGGCAGCGAGGCAGTGAGTGAGTGAGTGAGTGGGCGGCCGAGTCGGTTAACGAGGCAGTGAGTGAGTGAGTGAGTGAGTGAGTGAGTGAGTGGGCGGGCGGCCGAGTCGGTTAGCGAGGCAGCGAGTGAGTGAGTGAGTGAGTGGGCGGGCGAGTCGGTTAGCGAGGCAGCGAGTGAGTGAGTGAGTGAGTGGGCGGCCGAGTCGGTTAACGAGGCAGTGAGTGAGTGAGTGAGTGAGTGGGCGGGCGGCCGAGTCGGTTAGCGAGGCAGTGAGTGAGTAGGCGGGCGGCCGAGTCGGTTAGCGAGGCAGTGAGTGAGTGAGTGGGCGGGCGGGCGAGTCGGTTAGCGAGGCAGTGAGTGAGTGAGTGAGTGAGTGGGCGGGCGGCCGAGTCGGTTAGCGAGGCAGTGAGTGAGTGAGTGGGCGGGCGGGCGAGTCGGTTAGCGAGGCAGTGAGTGAGTGAGTGAGTGGGCGAGGTAGGCAGAAATGCAATAACCCCATGCAGGTAGGCAGGGATGCAGCAGGCCCAGACAAACAGACAGGCAGTGAGGCAGCAGGCCCAGACAAACAGACAGGCAGTGAGGCAGCAGGCCCAGACAAACAGACAGGCAGTGAGGCAGCAGGCCCAGACAAACAGACAGGCAGTGAGGCAGCAGGCCCAGACAAACAGACAGACAGACAGTGAGGCAGCAGGCCCAGACAGACAGACAGGCAGTGAGGGAGCAGTCCCAGACAGACAGACAGACAGACAGTGAGGCAGCAGGCCCAGACAGACAGACAGGCAGTGAGGCAGCAGGCCCAGACAGACAGACAGGCAGTGAGGCAGCAGGCCCAGACAGACAGACAGGCAGTGAGGCAGCAGGCCCAGACAGACAGACAGGCAGTGAGGCAGCAGGCCCAGACAGGCAGGCAGGCAGTGAGGCAGCAGGCCCAGACAGACAGACAGACAGACAGACAGGCAGGTAGGGAGGCAGCAGGCCCAGACAGACAGACAGACAAGTAGGGAGGCAGCAGGCCCAGACAGACAGACAGACAAGTAGGGAGGCAGCAGGCCCAGACAGACAGACAGACAGACAAGTAGGGAGGCAGCAGGCCCAGACAGACAGACAGACAGACAGACAAGTAGGGAGGCAGCAGGCCCAGACAGACAGGCAGGTAGGGAGGCAGCAGGCCCAGACAGACAAACAGACAGGCAGGCAGGTAGGGAGGCAGCAGGCCCAGACAGACAGACAGACAGACAAGTAGGGAGGCAGCAGGCCCAGACAGACAGACAGGCAGTAAGGGAGGAGGCCCAGGCAGACAGACAGGCAGTGAGGCAGCAGGCCCAGACAGACAGACAGACAGACAGACAGACAAGTAGGAAGGCAGCAGGCCCAGACAGACAGGCAGGTAGGGAGGCAGCAGGCCCAGACAGACAGACAGACAGGCAGGCAGGTAGGGAGGCAGCAGGCCCAGACAGACAGACAGGTAGGTAGGGAGGCAGCAGGCCCAGACAGACAGGCAGGCAGGTAGGGAGGCAGCAGGCCCAGACAGACAGACAGGCAGGTAGGGAGGCAGCAGGCCCAGACAGACAGACAGACAGGCAGGCAGGTAGGGAGGCAGCAGGCCCAGACAGACAGACAGGCAGGTAGGGAGGCAGCAGGCCCAGACAGACAGACAGACAGGCAGGCAGGTAGGGAGGCAGCAGGCCCAGACAGACAGACAGGCAGGTAGGGAGGCAGCAGGCCCAGACAGACAGACAGGCAGGTAGGGAGGCAGCAGGCCCAGACAGACAGACAGACAGGCAGGCAGGTAGGGAGGCAGCAGGCCCAGACAGACAGACAGGCAGTGAGGGAGGAGGCCCAGGCAGACAGACAGGCAGTGAGGCAGGTAGGGAGGCAGGAGGCCCAGACAGACAGACAGGCAG
The DNA here is from genome assembly GCF_977035675.1 of Penaeus japonicus. Lineage (NCBI taxonomy): Eukaryota > Metazoa > Arthropoda > Malacostraca > Decapoda > Penaeidae > Penaeus > Penaeus japonicus. The sequence continues at coordinate 3,532,280 of NW_028234413.1, forward strand.
TGAGGCAGCAGGCCCAGGCAGACAGACAGGCAGTGAGGCAGCAGGCCTAGACAGACAGACAGACAGACAGGCAGGGAGGGAGGCAGCAGGCCCAGACAGACAGACAGGCAGGCAGGCAGTGAGGCAGCAGGCCCAGACAGACAGACAGACAGACAGGCAGGTAGGGAGGCAGCAGGCCCAGACCGACAGACAGACAGACAGGCAGGTTGGGAGGCAGCAGGCCCAGACGGACAGACAGGCAGGCAGGCAGTGAGGCAGCAGGCCCAGACAGACAGACAGACAGACAGGCAGGTAGGGAGGCAGCAGGCCCAGACATGCTTTAAGCAGAATTAAAAAAAAAGAAAGATTATATCACCATGTTGGTTTAATTAAGAGCGGTGGATGAAACCTACCGAATTCATCCATTCCTCGCCACGCATTCCCCGATGTGACCTTTCCCCTCCTTTCCTCTCGCTCTGCAGGCCTCCAACGATGTGTGGAGGGGAGGATGACCACCTCATGCTTCCTATCCAAGAGCCCTTCAATCCTCCCTCTACGGTGAGGCTGGACGCAAGTGGCACCAGGCTTTACTCCGTCACGAAGGAGGAGCTGAGTAAGATTACTGAAGAAGTGCCTCCGCTTTTCCAGGTGGGTCGTTTCGTAATGGGAGGATTTTCCCGCCAAGTGTAATGTTTAATGCTTGTCATTTAAGGGAAGGTTTGTCAGATTTCTCACAGTTTAATCTTCTTGGTTATCAGATGGTTGGTTATGAATTGTGTTGATGGGACTGGACAGTAAATGTTTTTTTATGTTTTTTTTTTATAGAATGATGCTTCTCTGGAGGGAAAAAAATGGTTATCAAATATGTAATTATCTGTAGAATGACACTGCGTATTGAACAAATAAATACATTTTCTCCAGCCTCTATGTTGCAAACTCGTAGGAAATCTCAATGTAAGGATTCGTAATGGAAACATTTCTTAAAAAAAAAAAAAGAAAAAAAAAATCTCTCTCTCTCTCTCTCTCTCTCTCTCTCTCTCTCTCTCTCTCTCTCTCTCTCTCTCTCTCTCTATATATATATATATATATATATATATATATACATATATATATACATACATAGGAATTCTACTGTATGCATAGTTCAGCAAATGTATAGAATATGAATTACACCTAAGTTCATATATTAAAATTCATTTTAAGCCTGAGCCATAAGTACAACTGGATGTTAATGAATAGATAAACTTGACGAACGATAAGTCCGACTTCGGATAATGGACATGCTAAACAAAAATGCATTAGAAGGCCGCCAATTCCCCTCAATTCCTTTTCAGGCTCCCACTGGTGTGTAGCCACATACACATTCAACTGACTGCAATGCAATATGCATGCTAGAGAAGAATAATGAATGACCTCCAATTCCATATAACTGAAAATTCATACCAGCCTAGCTCATATAATACATGACTGATGTTTATGATTGAGGATAATATAAATGACGATAAACGACCACTGATAATGGACATGTAAGGGAAAAATGCAATAGAAGTCGCCCAAATGTAAAAAAAAGTTCCTCAGGCTTTTCAGGCAGGGTCACGACGGCTTGCTCGAGTTGCGAGGTGCTGGATTAATTCGACATCCCCCCGAGTCGTGAATCTTCCTCATGACCACAACAGGCCTCGCCCCGCCTGCCACTGCACGCCCACAACCCCTCCCGCTCGAAACTAATCCTCGTCAGGCCAGCCGTTTGTCCTGTAATATGTTGTGCATATTTTAGATCTGTTAGGTTAGTGTGTTGGTTTATTATTGTCCGAAATGGATCGCTGTTTAGGCATTATGAAGGTATTTTTCCAGTAAGTTATATTCACACACACACACACACACACACACACACACACACACACACACACACACACACACACACACACACACACACACACACACACACACACACACACGCACCGCACACACGGCATTTATATTATAGCATATATATATATATATATATATATATATATACTATATATATATATATATATATATATACTATATATATATAGTAATGTTAAATATAAATCCTAGATATCCCCTTCATTAATCATGTGATTTAGACCACCATTATTTTCAAGGTGATTTCCAGGAACACATTTTAATACACTATGCAATGATTGTGGCGGCAGTCGTGTGAAGACTTACCACAATAATTAATTATCATGAAATCATTCCAACCGTCATATTCAACTGCACTCATACAACAACTTCTGTTCCCAGGTAGAGGTACTCGATGGGCAAGGGAACACAGCCCTCCACGTTGCCGTGCGCGAGGGCTGGCACGAGGGCGTGGAGGAGTTGCTCCAGCGAGGGGCGTCCCCGAACACCAAGAGCCAACCGCCGCCAGCGTGTAAACAGTATCCCGTGGAGACGCCCTTCCATGCTGCCGTAAGGCGCGGGGACAACATCTCCACTTCGCTGATTTTGCGGTATCGACCGGATTTTTGTCTGAAGGATAATGAACATTGTTCCGTCTTGCATCTCGCCGTCCAGACTCACAATATCACGTTAGTGAGGCGGTTGTTGCAGGAGAAAAGTTGTTCAGATACTTTTGCAGCTGTAGACGTCAGGGGCAATACCGTGTTACACACAGCTTTGTCACGCAGGTGTAGTGAAGATGAACTTCACATTCTTGACATCATCAAGGATTTGGTCAGTCTAGGCCTTAACTTAAATGTGAGCAACGAAATGGGGGAGACGCCATTATTCCTGGCTTTGCGTATGCGACTAACTCGTGTTGTAAAATGGTTGTTATCTAAAGGATCTGACCCCCTGAGTGTCAACTATCAACAGCAAACGGTTCTACATGTAGCTTGTGAGGCTGGAAGTGCTTTGTCACTAAAGCATCTTCTCAGCACGTGTGGGCTCAACCATCTCTTGTTTGCGGCGGACAAAGAAGGCCACGAGCCTTTCCACATGGCTGTGTTCAGCGGTTCTCTTGAATGTTGCGAAATATTGCTCGATAATGGAGATCACCTGACGATCCGCGACAAAGAGGGAAGATCGAGGTTCTCGCATGTCCTTGAGTATCTCCCTATGGCCTCCAGGCTCCTCACCAGTGTCTTCGATTCCAGGACCCGCCTTGTGAACGAGCCAGCAGATAACCCAGACTTTAACGTGACATTAGACTACTCTGTACTGATGTCGAGGCATGACCAGGAGTGCTGCATTGTGCCAGAACTTGCGAAAAGTAGTCTTCGTGCTCTCTTGCTTCATCCTCTCGTTGAAAGCTTCTTGCACTTCAAATTGTGGATTCTCAACTACCTCAGGTTCTTCAACTGGTGCTTCATTTTCCTGTTTATGGTTATCCATACTGCTTTCATGGTTGTAGTCTTTTATGAACACCTGATATTTCAACATTACCCTGAGCTGTTGAGTAAATTTTACGCCCTTCACATCTTGCTGTTTGTAATGACAACAACACCTGCTCTATTGAAACTCTCTATCAATCCTAGAAAGTATATTTTAAAGATAAACCTTCTTTTCGAAATAGTTGTATTAGCGGGAGTCCTGTTCGCATTTTTGTCACAGTATAGAGTTGCCGAGTATCAGATCCGCACAAGAGAAACTGCCGACTCTGCTGCTGATGTAGATGAGGTTGAGCCATTTTTTGTCAGTCGCTTTGCAGGCGTGGCTTCGACATTATTCGGGTGGATTTTGTTGCTAATCCTTACAGGGAAAGCGTATTCTTTTGGGATATATTGCTATATTTTAAATCACATTTTGCAGAAAGCTTTTGCCATATCTATTTCGTTCTTCTGTTTATTTATTGGTATTTTGGGAAGCTTCTGTTTGCTGCTCCCGAGTTCAGGACCTCCATCAACACTAACGCTGCCTTCCCACGCAGCACAGCACGCGCTTGAGAACAGAATCGGATTGACTCTGACGTTGCTGTTCATTATGATTTTGGCTTTTCTTTTCGGCATGATGGGGGTTTTGCTTCTGAGTCTCGTGGGCAAGGACTTTGCAGAGTTCTATCGTCTTGGTGAGCTCAAACTGTTGGTCGGACGAGCGTCTGACGTCGACGATTACCAGCATCTTCTAAAACTCTTCCGCAGCTGTCATTGCACCCACCGCATTCTCTGCACGCTTTTGAAAAGGCTTTGTAGTGTTTCCGAGGTCCTCTCCGTTTTTCCCAATGCTAAACCAAAATCATATTTATTCAAACGATTCATAGCATCGCGAGCATACAAGAAGATATTGGAATTCAGTAACTGTGTGACGAGTGGCGCCAAATTTATGACCAACAAAGCTAACGAGCAAGGTGACAGCACCGAGAGATGGAGCAGGAACTTTGACAGCGATTACTCTCACGTAAATGCCCGACTTCTGTCAATTCAAAAGCAATTTGAGCTAGTTTCGGGACAGCTTCAGTTCCTCTCTCAAAGCTCGGAAACGAAGTATAAGCTTCTGAACCAACAGTTATCTCACTTGAGGACGGAGGTTCGCAAACCCCAAGGGGAGAGCGAGGAAGAAGAAGAGGAACAGGAGGAGGAGACTTTCGTGAAGAGAGAGACGTTGCAGTTGATAACCGCGGAAAGGAATTTCAAACGGAGTGACCCGCTTGGCAGAGATTCGTACCAACTCACTGGTGAATCTTTAACATCTTTTATTGATGAAACTTCAAACAACACAACGCTGCGCGGGAGGAGAAGCTTCGGTGGAACGTTACCTTCCGTGATTAAAGATTTCCAGGATTCTCAGATAAGCTTTTATTGTTAACCTGAAGTTTAGATGAAGTTCAAAAAGCAAAAGGAAGGGATGATGGTTGAAGGCGGTGGTTGAAACAGTGTTTGTTGATGTTTTTCTTTTTCGATATTGTTTCCTTTTGCTCAGTGCCGTGAAAATAGTTTATTGAACATTTTTATAGATGTGAGAATGATAGTAAGAGAGACAACACTAATTTTATTTTCTTAATACAGTTAGTATGTAAGTAATTTAATCTTTGTTTTAGATTCAGCTGTACAACTTGCACTCTTTGAATGGTTTTAAATGTTTTGTTTTTCTTTTATAACTGAGATTTTTATTTGAATAAAACGAGTTTAGTGTAAGTAATAAGTTTTCATTTTCTCACACGAGCAATTGACAAGTGTATGAAAAAAGTTAACAGGAATGTGATCAAAGGATAGAGTAATTTTTAAATTATCAGATTTAACGTAAAAAGGTAGCTTATTCATGAAGCAACTGGCTTCAAATAAAATAAGTGCAAGCAGAATGAGAGCCATCAGAGCTGAAGTGAAATAACATCTATGCGATCATTTTTTGTGTGCAAATGCAGGTTTTCAAAGTCAATTCTTGCAGTATGTCGATTCCTGATTAAAATTGTTTGAAATAGTATGAGAAGTATATGGTTTTCCAAAAATTCTTCATAAGTTATTTTTGCTTTTACAGCCGTTATGTATATATATAGGTATTGTTTTGACTGTAGTATTTAATTAACTTGTTATCTAGCCATTTGTTATTCACACTTTTGTTAATTCTGATAAGAGATTTTGAGTTCTTGAATGTTTTGTTAATTTGTGTTGCTTTAATACGATACAGCCTACTTTATTTTTAAGGAGAATAACATTTATGCGGTTTAGATTATTTCAAAGTCTATTTTGTTGATGCGTTCAGAGACTTTTATCGATGTATTTTTTTCTACAAATTAAATTTTCTTTTGAAAAAGAAATCTTTTCGAGACCTTCCAAAACTTTTAAATTAACAGAAGTAAATGAGTAACTATAAAACAAAGTAATAAGATGAATTAATTAGAAATGAAGAAACATCAGCTATGACTAGTAAATACTGATCTTCATAACTGATATTTCTTAGTACTAATTACATGACTTGAAACTGATATTTAAATTGTACTTGTATGCAAATGTATTTTTCATTCATTACAACTGCAAATTTCACATTCAAAAGCCCTGGCTGAAAGATACTCATGGCAAAGCATCTGGAAAGAATTACGATGCAATAAATAGCAATGTACTATGATGTTTTGATATCATGGCTTAAATAATATGATTGATATAGTAGGATATAGTATGGTATGATATACATGACATGATATGATACGATACATAATATAATAGGATACAATGTGAATTTGTATAACTTTCATTATACACAAAGATATAACACACAACAATGAAACCAAAATCTACCTTAGATCAAAATCGTTCTGTGATTCACATATCTGAGGACTTTAAACAAATGGCAGATGGCACATGCGTTGTTCTACTGAATCTAAACATTAATACAAATGTGAAATAACTTTTGATAGTATATACATCTACCTAAAATAAAAAATATTTCAAACACTGATGCTCCCTCACATGCCAAATATTATATCACCGTAATCCTTGTCTACAGGTCTTAAAACACTCAATCTAATCTATTAAAGTGTTATATGCAATTTTAGCCTATGTTGTTTGCTTCTAGCAGTGGCTTCTCAGCAGAATTCAAATGTCCTTAATGGTTCGTGATGCGTTACAGCAACGGTTTCCAAGATGGCTGCCGCGACATTCTGGGGTTCCATGAGAAGTACCACCTAAGGCTGCCAAGAGATTAAAAAAATAGATAATATTTATTGATACAATAATTCACTCTACTTCTGGAGTGTTTATGTTTGTCATTCGGGAAACACTGCTCTTTCCATTACTTTAAGATTGATAAGATAAAGACTTAAAAAGATTTAAAAAAGAGAAGAAAAAAAACGAGCTGGCTTACAGTCGAGAAAAAGAAGCAGAACTGTTATGAATGATATTGAAATTAACATTGCCTTCGGAATTATATATAATATATATATATATATAATATATATATAATATATATATATAATATATATATATAATATATACATATATATATATATATAATATATTATAAATAATAATATATATAATATATATAAATATATATATATAAATATATAATATATTATATATATATATATATATATATATATATATATATATATAATATATATATATATATATATATAATGTAAATCTATGGTTACAAGTATCATTTTTCATATTTGAAATCATCGGTAAAACATATGCTTTTTGATCATCCTAATTAGCATATTACTATTCACGAAGTCTGTAAATGATTTCATCAGAATATGTTGATACTCCATGACACCATCATCATACACAGATATATACATGTATAACACACACACACACACACACACACACACACACACACACACACACACACACACACACACACACACACACACACACACACACACACACATATATATATATATATAATGTGTATGTGTGTGTGTGTATATGTATGTATGCATTATGTGTGTGTGTGTATATGTATGTATGCATTGTGTGTGTGTGTGTGTAAATATGTTTATGTAGATACATATATGTAAATACATATATGTTGATATATATATATATTTATTTATTTATATATGTGTTTATATATATATATATGTATATATATATATATATATATATATGTATATATATATGTATATATATATATTATATTATATATATATTATATATATTATAATATATATTATATATATATATATATATATATATATATATATATATATATATATATATATATGTGTTTGTGTGTGTGTGTGTGTGTGTGTGTGTGTGAAAAATGTATATGAAAATATATCATCATCAGCCCGTATCAATCCACTGCAGGACGTAGGCCTCTCTCAATCTTTTCCAGTCATTCCGGTCTTGTGTCCTCTGATTCCAGTTTACTCCTGCAAAATTCGCTATTTCATCCCGCCATCTAGTCATTGGTCTTGCCCTGGGTCTCTTTGTGTCGTGTATTACCCATTCTATGTTTTCTTTGTCCACCTGTTGTCCTGTCTCCGATATATGTGTCCAGCCCACTGCCACTTTTTCTTCTTGATGCTCTTGAGTATATCCTCTACTTTTGTTTGCTGCCTGATCCATGTGGCCTTTTTCTTGTCTCTTAAGCTAACTCCTAGCATAATCCTTTCTAATCCTCTTTGGGAGCTTACTAATTTCCTCTCGAGTGCCTTGGTCGTAGTCCATGTCTCTGATCCATATGTCATGACGGGGAGGACACATTGGTCAAAAATCTTTCTCTTTGGGCATAGTGGCAGACGACCTCGTAATATATTACTATGTGTACCGAAGGCACTCCAACCTAGCCTAATTCACCGTTTTATCTCGGCTTCACAGTATGTACTCAGCTGGGTGAGTTGCCCTAGGTATACATACTCGTTCACTGCTTCTAGTACCTCGCCCTGTATTTGTATTTGCTTAACTGGGGTTCGACTGTTGAACATGACTTTAGTCTTTTTCATGTTTATTTTCAGGCCAATCTTCAGACTTTCCCTATTTAAATCGCTTAGTAATTGTTGTAGTTCATCTGCTGACTCGCCGAAAAGAATAATGCCATCTGCAAATCTTAGATTGCTTAAGTGCTCATTCCCTATTTTAATCCCTCCCTTTCCTTTACTTCCTCCAAGCAAGCTGTAAACAGCTTCGGTGAGATGGTGTCGCCCTGCCTAACACCCTTTTTCATTGGTATTTTATTGGTTTCTGCGTGGATTTTGATGGTCGGTGTACCATCTCTATATATATCCTCTAATAATCTGCAGTATATTTCCTCTACTCCTTGTTTACGAATTGCATCTAGTACTGCAGATATCTGTACCGAATCGTATGCCTTTTCATAATCTGCGAATGCCATACACAGGGGCTTCCTATATTCGTTTGTTATAAATATATATATATATATATATATATATATATATATATATTTCTCTTCTTCTTTTTTTCATATATATTGTTTTACCCACAGACACTGTGTCTGTGCTTGTGTGTATATATATATATATATATATATATATATATATATATATATATATATATATATATATACACACACACAAACACAGACACAGTGTCTGTGGGTAAAAAAATATATATGAAAAAAAGAAGAAGAAGAGAAAGAGAGAAAAAGAGAAAAAGAAAGAGAGAAAAAATATGTAAATAAATATATGCAAATGGATGTATATAGATATGTATATGTATGTATGTATCTACAAACACACACGCACACAGAGACAGTCATACTTATCCTTATCTGACGGCGGGCTCGTATACTCTCTTAAAAAAGATAACATACTGAATATCAGCTGATTCAACGAGGTCGGTACAGTCCTCGTATTTTCATCCAGGTACGAACATCTCGCGTTAATACGGAGGAAACTGACCGTGATCTGTGGAGGTAGTACAGATATTTTCTCGAGGAACGTGGCAGGGTGAGATGTAGAAGAG
>NW_028234413.1:3589096-3599096 GCF_977035675.1 Penaeus japonicus
CAGGGATTTATCAACCAGGGGCAATACGCAAATCAAGGACAACAACAGTTTAATAATCAGAACCAATATGCACTGCAACAGCAACAGTTGAGACAGCAGCAACAGTTTCTGAATCAGCAACGACTACAACAGCAGCAGCAATATAACCGTCAACAACAGTACAATAACCAACAATTGCAACTCCGCCTGCAGCAGCAGCAACAGTACGAAAGACGCAGATCACAAATAATCAAACTGCAGCCAAAGGTCGGCGTACTTCCCCCGATATTCGGTCACCAGCGTCAGCACGGCGGTCAGCAGCAGCAGCAGCACTTTACACAGCAACGACAGCAGTTCTTCACACAGCAGAATCCAAACGTACAACAGCCATTTATTGGGCAACAGCCACGCTTCAGGTCTTCGCAGGCTGTTTCCTCTAATTCGGCACAAAGTGGACAGTTCTCACAGGACCAGAATGTCGGCCCAGTGGAATACGCCGTGGTGCCTGTCACACTCCATCGTATTAATCAGTAACTTCTGCTTCTCCCTTGTTCTGTTCCGTATTCTCTGTGTTCCCGGTCCTCCCAATGGCAAGGGGAAGGAGAATCCAGGAACTAAGTTACGAAAACGGTTTGTACGCGCACACATGATTAGTAGGTCACCTTTTTTGTCCAGCATGATGAAAAAAATGGTAATAAAAAGTGGTTATCAGGGTTTCCTTTGTTTAAGTTTATCCATATTCATTAGTACCTTATTGTGTAGCTCACTCGAAGTAGATTTAATTCATCGTCCCTTCGTCTAATCTTCAGCTAGGATGACCAAACGTAATGAAATAGATATAACTTAATTTCTGCATCATACTAACTGAAACAATGCAAACAATGAAACAAATCACTGTCAGCAACTCCACATCTATAGGCCCACTGTGTTCCAGCAATACTACCTGAGCGGTTACTGGATATTTCAAATATTTCAAGCGGTAAGAGAGGATTACTTGAAAACTAATGTTCAACATGTGGTCCCCATGTTTGTTTATTTCTCAAATGTAGATCAGGAAGTACGCAGCTTCAGTTGCGGCGTACACTCATACCGTCTTTTGCCTTAAAAGAAATATACGATTAAATAATGAAAATAAAAATCATATTGTTGATAATGATAATAATGATGATGGTAATAATAATTATGATTATGATAATAATAATAACAACAATAACACCAAAACCAGCAACAGCAACAATAATAATGATGATAATTATCATTATTATAATTTAATGTACATCATGCATCAAAGGAGTTATACCTTAAATTGGACACGCTGCTGCCATCTAAAGGTGGCGAAACTTTGAAAGAAGTTTGCGAATAAAGCAGTATTTTAAACAAAAGACCCTATTCATGGCAGGCAAGTATTAAGGATACTGAAGAACGACTTCATATGCTCTATTTTATGTTATAAATATCAATGTTGTTATTATCATGGCCGAAGAATAACCCTATGAAGTTTCATGGCCCCATCGATGGTCGGTTTGTGCTACCCTTTGGTGCGTAATGGCAATTCAATAATTTCTTTCTTGTACATCAGTAAACCTTTCCCTTATAAGCCCCAAAACGACCATGTCATCCCCCCCCCTCACGCTTTCTTTCTTTCACGATTTCCTCAATTATTTTAGCAGGGGGGGTAGACTAGAAAACGGGTGAGCTTTTATCTCTCGCAACTGAATTACTTACCTTTGGCTTACCAATGACTTCTTAATTAACCATTGGCGGTGAACGGTTCAACATGGAATATCAAGTTGAAAATTCCAAAACTAATGTGGGGGTACATGTCCCCTCCCCCCTCCCCTCCCAACAGCTACGCTACTGTGACGAACTCCATAGAAAATTACATCCTAACGATTTATATTCAAATCAGCCCTAAAATTACATATAATTAGCAACTGAATGATGACTATCATCCATAAGAGGGTATGATATTGCGTTCATTTGAATTAATCGTAGAACACCAAAGCCTTCCACAGATGTCCAGTTGTAGATGTGAAGGAAGTGTATAATGATGCCTGGTAGATGACAGCATCATTTTTTTTCTACACTGTTTAGCCGATTTATGCGAGCAGTATGTTGCTTGTTGTACTTTAGTCTTAGTTAATTTATTTTTTAGTCTCCCTTTCAATGTTGCTATAAGATCTTTCCAACAGCATTACACTCTATTAACATGTGCAATCCATAATGGGTGGATTAGGGTGGCGTAACTATTAATCATTGCCAAGCCTCTGGGCACCATGTGCAATGTTTTTCTTTTCGTTGATCGAATGTTATTTTTTTAGCGTTACTCTCTCAAACAAACACACAAGATGACACCTGAACAACCACATAAAAGTAAGTTCAACCAGGGGCAGAGAATAAAATAAAACAAAATGTCGCAGATACAAACCTGCCATATATTAATAACTTACAATATAATTACAATATCTCATCTAAATATCACAATAAAGTAGTTTTAGGAAATACATAATATTTGAACCTACCATCACAGAATGCTCATGGGTTCGCATATGCTTCTTTTTTTTAACTATCACTTTTGTTCAATATGCAGTCTTAATATCCTAAAAATTTCCAACCTGGAAATCGGGTTTATATGTCACTGTTATATTCACCGTTTCATCTATCATTCAAACTGCTCAATATCTCCCTAAATATCAGCTCGATCACATACCAATCGAATCATAATGTTGATGATGAATACATGAATACACGAAGAATACAGTGGTGGTATCTCATTCAGGTATACTTTCTCACTGGACAAGGTAGTATCACTAGAGCTCGAAATGAAGACATGGATGTACCGTCAGCGTGCAGTTTTGTCCACGTGACTGAAGCCTCGAAACACTGGAATGGGATACGTTGCACGAATCCCAAGGCAATATTCGCAACATGCACCAGGGAAACGCAGACTGTACATGACATGCTAAAAATATAGAGTAGAGTAGAGTAGAGAGAAAGAGGGAAAGAGGGAAAGAGGGAAAGAGGGAAAGAGGGAAAGAGGGAGAGAGGGAGAGGGGGAGGGAGGGGGGGGGAGAGAGAGAGAGAGAGAGAGAGAGAGAGAGAGAGAGAGAGAGAGAGAGAGAGAGAGAGAAAGAAGAGGGGAGGGGGGAGAGGGGAGATGGGAGAGGAGAGAGAGAGAGAGGAGAGAGGGGAGAGGAGAGAGGGAGGAGAGAGGAGAGAGGGAGGGAGAGAGGAGAGAGAGGGGGAAGGAGAGAGGGAGAGAGAAGAGAGGGGAGAGGAGAGAGGGAGAGAGAGAGAGAGAGAGAGAGAGAGAGAGAGAGAGAAGAGAGAAAGAGAGAGAGAGAGAGAGAGAGAGAGAAGAGAGAGAGAGAGGTATGTGTGTGTGATGTGTGTGAGAGTGTGTGTGTGTGTGTGTGTGGAGAGTGTGTGTGGTGTGAGGTGTGTGTAGTGGTGTGAGAGTGTGTGGTGAGAGTGTATGAGTGTGTGTGTGTGAGTTGTGTGTTTGTGTAGTGAGTGTGTGTGTGTGTTGTGTGTGTTGTGTGTGTGTGTTTTTGTGTGTGTGTGTTGTGTGTGTGTGTGTGTGTGTGTGTGTGTGTGTGTGTGTGTGTGTGTGTGTGTGTGTGTGTGTGTGTGTGTGTGTGTATGTGTGTGTGTATGTGTATGTGTATGTGTGTGTGTATGTGTGTGTGTATGTGTATGAAATTAACACTAAGATTGATTCCCTTATTTTTGTTCAACATTTACACTGGATATGAAGATACGATTACACAACACCTATAGTGCCACATCCACCCATCCTGAAACCAGACTTTCGGGTTTGAATCAGTACACTGTCTTTTCTTAATTACTGTGTTCTCTTCAAACCAATGTATGTTGGTTTCTGCTGCGAATTTCATTTCAATCCTTTAACATATTCCAAGCTATGATTTCCGGTTATAAATAAATAAAGCTTTCATTTACAAACATTAAAACACCAAAACTGTTTCACGACAAATGTTCAATGTTACAATGGTTTAGGCCCATGCTGAACATACTGCCTTTACCGAGTTCTGAAAGAAGAAAAAAATATATATATACACCCGATAAACTGTATATACTTCTACTAAAGTGACTGCTGAGCAAGATACAGATGTGCGCTGTATGTTACATATTATATTAACTCGAGAAAATCATTATCTATCATTATCCACTGGAAGCACAAATTCTGAGCAAATGAGATTTTGCTGCAGCAATTCCTGGCCTATTTGAGAGGTTGATGCATGACTATGGGTTATGTAGCGAGTCGAGGTAAGGGCGGGCAACAGAGACTGGGAAGAAGGTGCTTCGGTGTAGTCAAACGTGTGAAGATTAGAAGCCATGGTTAGTTCCCCAGGATTGGTGAGGGAGTGGAGGCTGATCTCCTCTTTGGCGCCGTGCTTTTCGACGGGCCTTACACTCTGGGACGTGTCCACCAGGCCCTCGTTCTCGAGGGTTCGCAGGGTCGACTCCAGCGGGTCGTTATCGGGAGAGGTAGGCACCATTACCATGGTCTCGGAACTCTGCGATAAGCTGAAAGGCTCTACAACCACTTGGCTGCTATGGCCAACATGTCCGTAAGGAGCTGCTGAGGACAGAGGCAAGGTGTGTAGCTCACTGGCCGATACCAAAGATACTGTTTGAAAGGTACTTTCTTGTGGAAATTGAAAGGTTGACGGTATTAACTGGATAATCTGGGAATCTCCAACTGTTATAAGCTGGCTCTGTTCAGAGTTGGAGTTCTCGCCCATTAGTATAATACTTTCCTGTGCAGGCAGCAAGATGTCTGATGTATCTTTGACTGTAGTTTGAACTGTCTGGATTACAGGAGACAATGAGGAGTTTGATACATCCACAAATTCAAAATCTTCGCCTTCAGAAAACTCTGTGGAAGGGGCAGTCTCCTGGCCTTCTGGTAACTTCTCCTTGCCGCTTGCTTCCATGTCCTCAACCCGTCTGAACTTCTTTGTCAGTCTGGATTTAAAGGTTTCGTCGTGTGCTGACAACATGTGCCTCTTAAGGTGGGAGAGACGCTTGTAACTTGTTCCACAATGACACTGATATGGCCGGTTATCTGAGTGTGTGTGATGATGTCGTGCCAATGATGACTTGTTCTTGAAAGTCTTACTACATTCCGTGCACTTGAAGTTTCGCTCATCCGAATGCATGAACTTGTAATGGTCCTTCAGCGTGCCGAGTGCATGGAAAGAACTCCCACAAATCTCGCACATGAAATTCCTACTCTCCAAGTGCAGCTCCATGTGCCTCTTCAGCGCGTAATTTCTCTTGGTCTTGTAGTCGCAGTGAGGGCAGGTCCACGTGATCCCCACTTTGTGAGCGACGCGACTATGCTTCAATAGCATATTCCTGGAAGGTAACTTGATGCCACAATACTCGCAGCTAAAAGCCAAATTCTGCTTCACATCGTAAGCATGATCTTTCTGCAGGTTGTTTGTGAGAAGCATGTGTTCATGGATAACACCCGTCATGTGTTTGCGGAGCCCACGCTGGTGGCTGAACTTTTTGTTGCACAATTTGCATTCTAAGGGTTTTACACCTGAAATCAGAGAAAAACAATTCATGAACATCAGTGTAAACCATTGAGTCAGCTAATATTTACCGAAACACACACGATTTCTATTACTTATCATATCAATTGACACTTCCCCATTTTTTCTATAACACAAAAAAATCTTCAAAATAATATGAGAGAGGAGAGGAGAGGAGAGGAGAGGAGAGGAGAGGAGAGGAGAGGAGAGGAGAGGAGAGGAGAGGAGAGGAGCGGAGAGGAGAGGAGAGAGAGAGGAGAGGAGAGGAGAGGGATGAGGAGGAGAGGAGAGGGAGAGAGAAGTAGGGGGAGGGGAGATGAGGGAGAGGGAGGAGGAGGAGAGGAGAGGAGAGGAGGAGGAAAAAGAGAGGATGAGGAGAGAGAGGAGAGAGAGGGGAAGAGAGGAGAGAGGAGAGGTGAGGAGAGAGGAGGAGAGGAGAGGAGAGGAGAGGAGAGGAGAGAGGAGGGGGGAGAGGAGGAGAGAGAGAGGAGAGGGATGAGGAGCGGAGAGGAGGAGAGGAGAGGAGAGAGGAGAGGGGAGAGGAGAGGATGAGGCTGAGGAGAGGAGAGAGTGGAGAAGGAGAGGGAGAGGAGAGGGAGGAGAGGAGGATAGGATAGGAGAGGAGCGGAGAGAGGGAGGAGAGGAGAGTGGAGAGAGGAGAGGGAGAGACAGAGAGGAGGAGGAGTGAGGAGGAGAGGAGGAAGGAGAGAGGAGAGGGAGAGGAGTGGAGGAGGAGAGGAGGAGGAGAGGAGAGGAGAGGAGGAGGGAGGAGAGGAGGAAGGAGGGGAGGAGGGGGGAGAGTAGAGGAGGGGAGGAGGAAGGAGGGGAGAGGAGGAGGGAGGAGAGGAGAGGAGAGGAGAGGAGGGGGGAGGAGAGGAGAGGAGATAGGAGAGCGAGAGAGTGAGGAGAGGTGAGAGGGAGAGGAGTTGAGGAGCGGAGAGAGGAAGAGGAGAGGAGAGTGGGTAAGGGGAGAGAGGAGGAAAGGAGAGTGGTGAGGAGAGAGGAGAGGAGAGGGAGGGAGAGGAGGTGAGGAGAGGAGAGGAGAGGAGAGGGAGCACGAGGAGCGGAAGAGGTGAGAGGAGAGGCTAGAGGAGAGAGGAGAGTGAGAGGAGGAGGAGAGGAGTGGAGAGAGAGAGGAGGGAGGAGAGGAGGGAGAGGAGAGAGGAGAGGAGAGGAGAGCGGGAGAGGTTGAGGAGAGGAGAGTGAGGGGAGAGGAGAGGAAGAGGGGAGGAGGAGAGGGAGGGATGAGAGAGTAGAGGGAGGAGCGGTGAGAGGTGAAGATGGGAGAGGGAGGAGAGGAGAGGTGAGGAGAGGAGTGGGAGTGGGAGGTGAGGGTGTGAGTGGAGTGGAGAGGAGAGGAGAGGAGAGTGGTGTGAGAGTGGTGAGGAGAGAGTGGAGGAAGAGGAGAGGAGGAGGGGAGTGGGAGAGGAGAGGAGTGATGGAGAGAGAGGAGAGGGGAGAGGAGAGGTGAGGGAGGAGAGAGGAGGATGAGAGGAGAGGAGAGGAGGGGAGAGGAGGGGTGAGGAGAGGAGGAGGTGAGGAGAGAGCGAGGAGGGTAGAGGAGAGGAGAGGGGAGAAGGAGGAGAGGTGGGGAGGAGAGGGAGAAGGAGGAGGAGAGAGAGAGAGGAGAGGGAGAGGAGAGGAGAGGAGACAGGAGTGGAGGAGGAGAGGAAGAGAGGAGAGTGGTGGGAGGGAGGAGAGAAGAGGGAGAGGAGAGGAGAGGAGAGGAGAGGAGAGAGGAGGAAGAGGAGAGGAGAGAGGACGTGAGGGAGAGGGAGAAGGAGGGGAGAGGAGTGGAGAGGAGTGGAGGAGAAGAGAAGAGGAGAGGAGAGGAGTGTGGAGAGGAGAGGAGTGGAGAGGAAGGAGAGGAGAGGGAGAGGAGAGCGGAGAGGAGAGGGAGAGGAGGTGAGAGGAGAGGAGAGAGGAGGAGGAGAGGAGATGTCAGTCCGGGAGGAGAGGAGAGGGCGAGCGGGAGTGATGAGGGGAGTGTGGAGTGGTGAGGGAGAGGAGAGGAGTAGTGTGAGAGTGTGTGGAGAGAGGAGTGGAGAGGAGAGGAAGACGGAGAGAGAGAAGGTGAGGAGGAGGTGAGGAGAGGAGGAGAGGGGGGGGGGAAGGAAAAGGAGAGGGAGCGAGAGGAGAGCTGAAGAGGGAGGAGAGGAGTGGGAGAGGAGAGGAGAGGAGAGGATAGGAGAGGAGAGGAAGGGGAGATGAGAGGTGAGGGAGAGGAGAGGAAAAGAGGAGAGGAGAAGAGAGGAGAGAGGAGAGGAGAGGAGAGGAGAGAGACGGAGAGGGAGGAGGGAGAGGAGATGGAGAGGAGGAGAGGAGAGGAGGGAGAGGAGAGGAGAGGGAGGAGAGGGTGGCTGATCTCTTTTTGTACTGTAAGAGTCCAAATGATAATGCCACTACTATTTCTTTTTGATTTTCTCTCTCTTTGACACAGTAACCACTCAACTCCACACAAACTGTGTAGTTCTTCTTTTTGCAATTTTTTTTCGCTTTCTCTGAGGGAACTCTAAAACTACTACTACTACGTTCTAACATGGGAGATTGTCAATTCTTTCCTCCTAACTTTTTTGTTGTCTCCTTCCTGTAACCCACAAGGCAATGATAGAGACTGTTGGGACCTTGCTTTCTTGTGCTCATTGGTTGCAATTTTAAAGTTCTTTCCTCCCCTTTTTTCAGGAATCTACTACATTCTACAAACATGTTCAAGACTATGAACCTAAATATCCAATCCTGTTCCTGATTAACAGCAGCCGATGTTGTATGAGGCCAGCCCCGGGGGCAGCCGGGGGCCCTTCTTTATCCATTTCATGATTGTCAAAGTAGGATCCTGATGTAACTTCTTCCATATGTTTTTTACTAGATAAATTACAATTGCTATATTGAAGGTCTGTACAACTGTTCTCCTTTCTTCTCTTTCTCTTTTCTTTTTCTTTCGGTTTCTAACTTGAAATTAAATGCATATGGTTCTTGCTCTGAAAACATACTCCTTCCTTCATTCTCTGTAATAAAACTTGATGAAACTATGGTTTCTTTCTCTGTAACAACTCCATCATGATTAACTGTGTCTGCTGCCTTCACATTTTCATTTCTTATGTGAGTTGCATGAAACTGGTTTTCTTGACTATTAACATCTTGGTTTCCTGGAAAGTCTTGAGCCCTATCTTGTTCCTGTAACATTTCTCTCCCTAATTCCTCATGCTGATGAAGCAGTGACTCCAATTCTGATGAATCTTGTGTTTCACTTCCCAACTTCTCCTGGCTTCTATATGTAGCTATCTCTTGTGATACAATGTCATCAACCTCCTGTAATCTATTTCTTTTAGCTGCTTCCTGTTGTGCTCTGTCAAATGTCTCTAATTCTTCTGTTAAATTTTCAGTCTGCTGAGATAAAACTCCAGATGATTGTTGCAAGCACTGGACAGCATGTGTATCTACACTGTGATGCAATGAACTGTGCACAGAGCTAAGGTCTGAAGTGTGTGCTTGAGGAAAAGGCTCTAATGATATTAATGAATGGTCTGGTGTTCTTGCCACATTTAAATCCTGCGGAAGGATTACTTCCAGCGACTGACTGTGAAGATCGTGTGAATGATCCTTTGCAGAATTTTGTTGATGGGACAGCGGTAAAATTGCCTTCTTCAGACTTGACTGCTCAGACTGAGATAAGATCTCCTCAGATTCAATGACATTTTGCTGATGCATCCCATGTAATCTCCCTTCCCGTATATCTTGCTGACATGCACTTGGCGCCTTAAGTCCAATTACTTCCTGTGATCCCTGTAACTTCTCCCTACCCAGTGGTAGAGATTGCTGACTGTGAATATCTTCGGGTATACTGAAGTCGGCTGAACTGGCAGCAACTGCATCTTCATTGGCTTGATGTGTGCCATGGAGCTGGTGGTTTATTGTAAGTTGCAAGATATCTATGGCTTCCCTTTGCTGGTTACTTGACAATTTCCCTAATGTTGCAAGTAAACCTTTCAACTGTTGAAAAGGCAAAGATGATAACGAAATTAATATAGTTGGTTATAATCCACCTTAACATTAAAATCATGTATACTCAAGTTCCATCACTTTATTGTATCAATTTCATTATCTTAATAAAGAATTCTTTATGGGGTTATAAATAATAAAAACATATTTTGTTATCACATATATACATAAACACACACACACACACACACAAATCAGTAATTACTCAATACAGTTAAAAACTGATACTTTCCCCAATAATAAGACCAAATCTCATGGAATCTTTAAATGCATAGCATAATTTCCTTATCGCTATAATGCTTATGCAATAACCTTCTTTTGTCTCTTCTGCATCCTACAACCCACTAGTTCCTGATGAGCAAAACTAGTGACAAAGAAAGTGAAATGTAACCAAATCACTCATCTGCTTGAACATGAATCTGTAATATTATAGAAAAGACAAAATCCCAAAGGGAAAG
>NW_028234413.1:3609096-3619096 GCF_977035675.1 Penaeus japonicus
TCACCATCACCATCACCATCACCATCACCATCACCATCACCATCACCATCACCATCACCATCACCATCACCATCACCATCACCATCACCATCACCATCACCATCACCATCACCATCACCATCACCATCACCATCACCATCACCATCACCATCACCATCACCATCACCATCACCATCACCATCACCATCACCATCACCATCACCATCACCATCACCATCACCATCACCATCACCATCACCATCACCATCACCATCACCATCACCATCACCATCACCATCACCATCACCATCACCATCACCATCACCATCACCATCACCATCACCATCACCATCACCATCACCATCACCATCACCATCACCATCACCATCACCATCACCATCACCATCACCATCACCATCACCATCACCATCACCATCACCATCACCATCACCATCACCATCACCATCACCATCACCATCACCATCACCATCACCATCACCATCACCATCACCATCACCATCACCATCACCATCACCATCACCATCACCATCACCATCACCATCACCATCACCATCACCATCACCATCACCATCACCATCACCATCACCATCACCATCACCATCACCATCACCATCACCATCACCATCACCATCACCATCACCATCACCATCACCATCACCATCACCATCACCATCACCATCACCATCACCATCACCATCACCATCACCATCACCATCACCATCACCATCACCATCACCATCACCATCACCATCACCATCACCATCACCATCGCCATCACCAACATTACCATTATCATTACCATTATCATTATTATTATTATTATCATTATCATTATCATTAGCAATATCATTACCATTATTTTATTATTATATTATTATTATTATCATTATCATTATTATTATCTTAATTATTAGCATTATTATTATTATTATGATTATTGCATATGATGATGATGTTACTTATTATCATTATTATTATGAATATCATTATCAGTATTATTATTGATATCATCTTAATTATTATCATTATTATTACAATTATGATTATTGCATATGATGATGATGTTACTTATTATCATTATTATTATTATTATTATTATTATTATTATTATTTTTTTTTTTTTTTGAGGGGGCGTGTGTGTGTGTGTGTTTGTGTGTGTGTGTGTGTGTGTGTGTGTGTGTGTGTGTGTGTGTGTGTGTGTGTGTGTGTGTGTGTGTGTGTGTGTGTGTGTGTGTGTGTGTGTGTGTGTGTGTGTGTGTGTGTGTGTGTGTGTGTGTGTCTGTATGTCTGTGTCTCTGCAACTGTGTGTGCACAAGTTTGCATGCGTGTGTGTAACTGGAGTAATTGGGGACAATGTGTGAGTTCAAGTGGTAAACAGGCATGGTTTACCATGTTTTCCATTTGAGGTCAGATAGTAACCTCACCATGACCAGTTGTTTGAGTGATGTGATGTCAGATGATGCTTAGTTATCTCTATTGTCTCTAGTGTCTCTAGTGTCTCTTTGTAATTTATTTCCCACTTTAGACTCTTAAACTTTCCTGCAAAAAACAAAACCACAACATTATAGGACCCATCACCGCCAAGGTGCATTGGACATGATATTAAGGGACTAGTCTGCAAGGGGTTAGATAAAAAGATATGCATTGAAAGAATTTCTTTCATATGTAGGTACATTTTAGATTTAAACAAAGGGTCAATACAAGACACGTATTGGGAGAGGTTAGATATAATTTAATTTTTTTTTTTGGGGGGGGGAGGGGAGAGTAAAAGCATGAGGAATACATAATGAATTTCAAGGTTTATCAAATTTTACCAAATTCTCCCACTATCCAAACATCACAGGAATGCATCATAAAACCATCTATGATAGTGAACCTTGGGGTCTCTCACCATCCATAACCCTACTCCCTCATCATCTGGCCCAGTTTGGATATACCACAAGAGCAATTGGGAAATGGCATTTGGGATTCTACAGACAGGAGTTCACACCAATGAGTCGAGGGTTTGAGTCTCATTTTGGATACTGGGGAGGCCATAAGGATTATTATGATCACACATCAATTTGTATGGTATGTTTTATTAGCTTGCCTGTGTGTGTGTGTGGCTTTGGATTGTCCATTTGGTTTTAAGGAGAACCATTGGGTATTCTTTGTTGTGGACACATAATTTTTCTAACTCAGGTTCTTTCTTCTCTTGGTGTTTTTTAGGTATAATTTTTTGAGTAGGACAGGAAGCTTTTGAATATTTGCCGGTACTTAGGGACCTAGGCCTTATAAACCGGATGTGAATTAACATTCTTTCTCTTTTATTCATCAGAAATACAGTCCCCAAAAGATTAATTTACCAATTAAAATAGTGCATTTGATTTTCAGAACAGTGCATGTAATACTTGTCCAGAGTGTATAAAACAAAACTGTACTGTCTTATGTGAGTTCTGTATTTAGTGTACATCAAGAATTCAATGATTTTAAGATTAACCCCTCCATGCTATTGTATCAGACACCTAGTACTGTCCTGGTGTCAGGTTTATTGCCATGATGCCGTACATGGTGTCCAAGGTGTTAGATATGATATTTTACTGGTATTTGTATTTGTGTTATGTGTTTGCATGAATGATTAATAATACATGTGCATGTGAGCTTGAGTGCATAAGCTTATGTTTGTAGTTTTTGTGAGTTCAGATGTGTTTGTTTAAGTATTTGTATATTTGTACTGATGCATCTGCACTTGTGTACATCTGTTTCTGTATACGTGTGTGTGATTGTCTTTATGCACATACCTATGTGTATATTTAATCCCTTCAAGTCCTGTAGGACTGTGTAGAAAGAATGGAAGAAGGTGATTTGGTGAAACTCTAAGGCACTCTGATGACTATTTTTACAAATGTAGCTGAAACTGGGATGTTTTAAGGAACAATTAGGGCAGGATAAAAGCTTTTTCAGGTTATAAGGGTCCTTGAGGGAAAGGTGAAGTATGATGAAAAAAAATGTGCCTTTAGTTGGTTATATTTAACAAAGATGTAAAAGCTTATACTCTTATCCTATTATTCTTGAATAAGCAAATTTCTGCCTCCAGTGAAAATTGATAAAATTATAGATTGTTAAAGTATGCATAGATTCTAATGAAAATTAGAATTGATGTATCATCTTTAAAAAAATATATATAAAAAGAAAAGAGAAAACTAACATTGACTGATGCCATTGTTCATAGGTCTTAACCATGATGTGATCTATGGGGCTCAGCCCTACGGCCTTCCCCTGGGTGAAAGGCTCCTGCCCCAGCACTTAGGCCAGCTGGGCTACATCTCCCATCTGGTTGGAAAGTGGCACCTGGGCATGGCTATAAAAGAGATGACACCAAACTACAGGGGCTTTGCTTCGCATTTTGGGTACTGGACAGGGCACAAGGATTATTATGATCATTCGGCACAGGAAGCGGTAGGAATAAGCATTGTCTTCTCGTGTGTTAGAGGAAGTGATTGTCCATTTTTGTGGTGGTTTTGAATTCTTTATTTTTCATCATTATTTATTCAGGGCTTTAGTAGGTAGACATGTGTAAGTCTGTTTAATGATACTGTGGGTTTTAAAATTTGTTGTTTCATCCAGTCAGGTAAGTATATTGCCAGTATACACTAATCATGTTCATAACTATTAAACTTTTTTCTCCAGAGTCAGATGGGGACATAGCCTAATATTCAGATTACTGTCTCACCCTTGAAGGTTTACAACACTCGACTATAGGTGGCCCACACCCTTATGGCCTAGACCTGGTAGAAACCCTCCTCCCCCAACGGTTGGCCAGCCTGGGTTATACGGCTCAGCACGTTGGCAAGTGGCACCTTGGCTTCTTCCAAAAGGAGTACACGCCAACATTTAGGGGTTTTGAGTCACACTTTGGGTATTGGTCAGGAAGGATAGATTACTACGATCATACGGCTTTGGAAAATGTATGTGGATTTAGATTACTCTGTTTGCATGCCTTCATTTAGTTTAATTTGTATATTGTTGTAAGAATACAGCATTTCATGTTTTATTTTTGATGGCAATTGGGAACAGTAAAACTGTGACAGGTTCACTTTTGTAATTTTTTATGTTCATGAAAGTATGAGATAATTCATATTAAGATGTATTAACATATAATATAAAAGAGTTATATATTATTTAGGACTGAATCAAGATATGAATACTACTAAAAAAGTATTCACCAAATTAGGTAGACAGCTTCAAGAATTTTTTTTGTGATATTTTGTAGAGGCAAAGATACTTGAAAGTGTACTATAGCCTTATATGATATGTTCAGTTTTTTATATTGTTTAATAATGGATATCAGTGATAGTGCCATTTAGAAAAAATGGCCAGACTATAACCTCAGTGTATGGGGATTCTTGCTTGCTTTATTAATCACATGAATGAAGTTGAATAAGAAATGATATCTCTCATATCTTTATTAGGCTATTTTTAACTCCAGGATTCTAGCTACAGTTAAACCTTAATCTCACAAGTAGAGATAATTTTGCAATGTTCTAATGCATACGATTTCTTGTGGAATCTCTGATGAGATGGGCATTTGGTAAAGGAACCATACACTTTTTTAAGGGCTGGCCTTTCATCTAATTAAAAGAAAAATTCAGTTATTGATTTTCGATGTTGTTTAATAATTTATTTAACCCTATGATGACGGTGCGTCACACTCGTGTGACACAGCCAAACTCCCAATGCCGGTGTGACGATTTCAATGCAATATTGCAATCGCCCGGCATTGGGGTTTTCGCGTAGCGCGTGCCCCGTCGGGAAAGGGTTAATGGGTGTTTGAGTGAAAAATATTTTCATCACTAAGTGTTTCAGAGACATATAGTATATGTTATTCAATGTTTTTTTTATCTGCACATGAACAGATATGGTTAAATTAACCCATTGTTGCCAGGACAGGTGGTCTATGACACCTAGCGGCACTGGCTAAAAATTAGAGGGACGGGGAAAGTGTTTCCTCTACCCTCTGGGTAGCGCAGACTAACCCAAACAAGATTTTTCCATAAATCCATCATAAAGTATGGGTTTAAGTTGACTTTAGAACCCTGTAGCTCTGGAGCTAGTGCTGTTACAACCATAATACTTCATGACTGTGTGCGGGCTTCAACTGTGAGCGGATCCTGATGTCTCCTCATGTATGCTTTGACACCCGTCTTTTAAGCCAATCAGTGCCGTCATGTATGTCATGACACCCGTACGAAATGGATTGATGAAGCCATGTTCATATTTACTTATTAATAATGATAATCAATCAAGCCCCAGGAAGCACTGATAGATAGCTGAATGAATTTTTGTCCAGATCTTTTGAATAATATTTTCTCACTTGCCTGCTCTTATGGATGCTATTTGTACTAGCAGTGATGTAAGTATATGATGCAATTTAAGCTTTAAGAGGGTTTATAAGAAAATGTAAATTGCATTTGAGAAAACTATATATAAACATTTGAGAGCTATTGACAAGTAGCATCACATGTATTGTGGTTTTATTTTCTAAATGGCTCGAAGCTCCAAAGTTGTTTGCCTTTTGGTCCTCTCTTGGTCAATGTTTATTGCATGATTTTTATTAAGACTTGCTTTCTTGCATTGTTATTCTTATAAAGTTACCCTGGATATATTTTCGTGACCCATTAGTACATATTGGATATTTTTCTCACACAGATAGGAAGGGTGCATATAAGCACAAAATAGGCTAAGGTTTGAATTTCTCTATATATTTATAGATCTGTTGCTATTGTTATTGATAATTTGTTATTTTTTGTGTAGTTATAGGCTTTTATTGAATGTCTTGGAATCTCTGAGGCTTAAGGGGACCATCTACATTTAACCTGTTGCCAGGGGCTATTTTGGCTCCAGATGGTCGAAACACCGGCACTGGCCGTGGCCAAGTGCTATACGCTCGATCACCTGGCGCTCTGAGTTTACAGTTTCTGACTAATGGAGATGGAACATTATATAATCCTTATTATATTTGGAAAGATCCAGTCTTTTCATATTTTTCTTCAAAGAGTGAGAAATATGAAATCAAAAGTGCTTTGAATTTCTTTACAAAAATGCACAATATTAGAAAGCTTTGACATGAATGCAAGACTGAAATTGAAAAAAAGTGGTATAGACAAGTCCCACTCACTCTCTTCATTGGTCAAAAATTACAACTAAAGTAAGGGCAGGGAGACCCTCTTCTTCCTTAAATTGTGATTTTTGGGTAATAAAGATGGGACTGGTTTCATTTGAGTCAGAAAGACAATGGTTTGGACTTATTATTTCCACTTTTTCTCATTTCTTGCATATTTTACTTATAAGATTGAGGGATATAAAAAAATGTAAGAGCCATGGCCCATCCATTGACTTTCTGATTAAGATAAAACTGTCCCATCTTCATAGGTAAGGAAAAATGCTACCTATATAAGTGGAGAAAGGCACCTTACTTTGCACCTGAAGGTTTTGAAAAAATTAATATCTTTTTTTGCTCCAGACAAATAAGAATCAATCTCTGAATTTAGGTAACAATGAAAGGGTGAAGATCAGAAAAAATGTAAATGGTCCTCTTAGTATGTATATTTTACCCATTTAGACTTGGCAAGTAGTAGTATATGTCTCAGGACTTGATGTGTTTTGCAATTGGGAGCATCGGCTAAGGTCAAGTTGATGTAGAAAAGATTCAGTAAGTGGGTAAGATTTGATTATTGCTTGGGCAGTGGTGATGGACTAACATTTGTCCTGGTATAGTTTTAGAATATGTAGTTACTTGTCTGGTGATGGAAATATTAATAGGCTTAGTTGCTGATTTTTAGATGATACTGAATAAACATTTTATTTGTAAAATTAGTAAGATACTATGGCTGATTTTTATGTAGTAGATTTGATTTTTATTTGATTTTTTTTTTTTTATTCATCAAATATGTACCACAAATAATGGATTATATTTTATGATGATAAGATTTTCCTTTTCTTAGAGATGTTTTGTAACTTACTACAAATTATAGATACAGCAATGCAGTTTAAACAGCCTGTTTTTTTTCATTATGAAATATAGATACAATAATGCAAATTCAAGTGTCTGTTTTTTTCCAGCCTGGCTACTGGGGTTATGACATGAGGAGAAATATGAGTGTTGCAGATGACTGCTATGGTAAGAAGAAAATCTCAGTGAAAGTTAAAATTAACCTCTACATAACAATATATTTGAATCTGGTCATTAACTCACATTTTTTAGCGCCCTGCCATGAATCTTTTACAGCGTGATCTATAGACCCTTAGGTCTCATCTGAGAGTATACACAAACTCAACACCCCAAGCCCAAACCTTGGTGGGATTCATGCCAATGGGATTACTGTAAAGGATGGTGAAACTGAATTGAAGAGCTTGCACCAAAACTCGTACTTTTAAACAACAACCCACCTCGAAACTTTTGCTGTATGATTTTCAGACCCTTAGCTCTCATCTAGGAGAATATAAAAGCTTTCCATTCCTGGGGTATATATATCGAGGTTGGGCTTTCTGTTGGGTCAGGAGACTGGCCTCACAGTTGCTCATTGTTCCACTATGATACTTGAACAATATATTCAAATACATTTATATTTTCTATAGGACAGGAAGACTAAGTACTCCCATGATTTTAGTTTGTGGACTTTTTCTTCATGTCTTTTTTTTTTGAGCACCTTATTGTAAAATGACTGTTACACATTCTTTTCATACAAAAGTTAAAATATAAAGGCTGTAAATTTATAATGATACTATTATGAGATTTTATATTTAGCTTGGTAGTAGAATATGAATAAAATAAAAGGAAGGAAGTTAGATGCTATTTTATTTTATTTTACTTGGCTTGATAGTTAAATATGAAAAAAGGTAAGTAAGAAAAGTAGAACTTTGGTAAGATCAAAATCTAAGTAATAGATATTCAAGATACCTTGTTATATTATTGGCATAAATGCATCCTGTGCTCACTAAGGGTAAAAAAAAAAAAATTGCTAATTTACATTGTTGCTAATCAAAATATATCTGAAAAGGATGTAACTGTAAAGTGTGAAAGGAGAAAATAGATGAAAAATAAAAAGAATTGCCAATTTACATTGTTAATAATCAAAATATATCTAAAAACGATATAACAGTAAAGTGTAAAAGAAGAAAATAGATGAAAAAAAGTGCATAGCTAACTCCTAACTCCCTTTTTCCCCATAACAGGCAAATACACCACAGACCTCTTTACCGACGAAGCGGTGAAGGTCATAGATCAGCACAACACGTCCAAACCCCTTTTCTTGTATCTTGCTCACCTTGCTGTGCACTCGGGCAATCCCTACGCCCCTCTGCAAGCTCCTGAAGATGTCGTGAAGAAGTTCTCGTACATCAAGGATGAGAACAGACGTAAATTTGCAGGTAAGGAATGCTTTCTTGAAGTATCCTTTTAAGGAAAATTATATTGTCTATGGTAATTGCCATCTTTTTATTGATTATATTTGATATACAATTGTTAGGATCAATGATAAGAACAGTGATGATTATGATGTTATTAATTTTATAGTAATTGTTATGATAATGATAGTAATGATTATAATAATAATGATGATGATTGTGATATAGTTATGATTATGTTTATGATAATTCTTATAATGATGACAATACTGATACTGATAGTGATACTTTTAATAATACTGTTTATTAATCATGATAAGGATGATAAGGGTAATAATGATAATAATAATGATAACAAGGATACTAATAACAGTAATAATAATAATGATTATAACAATAGCTATGATAAAAAAAAAGAAAAAAAGAAAATAAAAAAGATGAAAAAGAAAATGAAAATGAAGAATAAGAATAAAGATACAGATACAGATAAAGATAAAGATAAAGATAAAGATAAAGATAAAGATAAAGAAAAAGAAAAGATAGAGATAAATATAAAGATGAAAATAAGAATAGATTTAAAAATGAAAATGAAAATAGAAATAGAAATAAAATGAATATAGATATAAAAGATAGAATTAGAATGAAAATCAAAATTAGAATTAAAAGAAAGTAAAAAATATTGATAATATTAGTGATACCAATAATATTGAAAAGGATAATGATGATAATGATAATGGTGATGATGGTAAAATGATAATGATAATGGTAAAAATAATGATGATAGTAATAATAGTAATGGTAATGATGATAATGAGGATAATGATGATGATAATGGTAATGATAATGATAATGATAATGATAAAGGTAATGACAATGATAATGATGATAAGAAGTGATAAAATGGTGATATAAGAAGTGATAATGATGATAATCAAGAAATTATAATGACAGTGGCAATAAGAAATGATAAATAATAATGATTCTAAATTATGATACCATCAAAAAGTTATCCACAAAACTCAACTTGAAGATTCACCTTACATGACCTCTTCTCATAACCTCAGGAATGCTTTGGAAGCTTGATGAATCGGTCGGGAAAGTTGTGGGAGCGCTAAATGACCGGCATATGCTTCACAACTCGATCATCCTCTTTACAACGGACAACGGGGGTCCTGCCGCTGGCTTTAACCAGAACGCGGCTTCAAACTGGCCTTTGAGAGGGGTGGGTTTTGTGCTCTGTTGACTGGTTCAGACTGACAATGTGTTTGTGATATGGGTTATCTTATTCTGTATTATGCTATACTGTATTGTATTATTATACGGTGATTGGTGTTGTTTCAAAGGGATAATCTTCTTATGTTGTTATGTTGATGCTCAGACATTGTGTGTGTATATATCTATCTATCTATCTATATATATGTATATATATATATATATATATATATATATATATATATATATATATATATATATATATATATATATATATATATATATATATATATATATATATATATATATATATATATATATATATATATATATATATATATATATATATATATATACACACAATATATATACATACATACATAATACATAGATGGATATAGAT
>NW_028234413.1:3629096-3634096 GCF_977035675.1 Penaeus japonicus
ATACGAAGAGGGACACACACACACACACACGAACAGGGACACACACACACACACACACACACGAACAGGGACACACACATACGCACAGACACACACATGCACAGACACACACACACACTGTAAACTTGCGGTGTCTGAGGTGCTTAGCGGTACTCACATAAAACCCAATTAACAGACCATTCTTTAGTCCAGAGCATTTATTAAAGGTAATGACCAAAGCCGGTAAACCATTTACATTTTTTTGTCAGTCCTTACTCTTTGGGCTTATATGATGAAATTTATTACTAAATGATTGTAATATGATAAACAGTTTTGAAGACATCAACCCCTAAAGTACCACCGGGAAATTACATATTCGAATTTCGGGAAAAATGCGGGAAATCTTGTTTACGTTAGCAGGGTCACTCCGTGTCTTTAGGTCCGTCTCTTACTCTTCTAAGGCAGCTTTCTTAACAATTCTTTCTCACTCTCTTTCGTTCGTACACACTTCCTGGTATTCTTTCTCACACTTATTAATTATTCTCTATCTCTCTCTCTCTTTCACTCATTCGGCCATCCTCTTTTTTTTTACTCATTCATTTATCTATTCTCTCTCTCTCTCTGTGTGTCTCTCCCTCTCTGTCTGTCTCTCTCTCTCTCCCTCTCTGTCTCTCTCTCTCTCTCTCTCTCTGTCTCTGTCTCTCTCTCTCTCTCCCTCCATATATATATATATCTCAATCTCTTATCCAATCACTCTCTTTTCCCCCCCTTTCTCCCTATCTTTCCATCTCTAACCCATTTACTTATTCGTCCTCTCCCCCTCCCCAGCCACCCCCCACCCCCCACCACCGCTTTTGTCTTTCAGCAAGTCGGGCAAACCATACACACACCATTGTCTCTCTCGTGCCCTCTGGTGGAATCCTCAGAATGATTTGTCTCAAAGTGATAGGATTCCAAACCAAACTTTCCCAGCTGCTCTTTAGCCTCTTCCAATGCATCGCTGTCGCAGCCATCTTTATAATGCAACTTTCGTCCGAAGAATCAAGTATATCTGATGATATATCAGTCGATTCCGCGCCAGGGATTGTATCAATCAGCTACGTGGTGTGAAGTGATTGGTTGATATTTTGTCAGATCATTGTAATTAGTATTCATGCTCACTGTTTTAACACTTGATGTAAATACTTATCATATACTTGAAATTCCATTTTTATTTTTATTTTTTTATTTTATCTTTTTTTAAGTCTTGGTTATGTATTAAATCAACAGGACTGTTTCGAAGGTATCAGTGAGCAGGGTAAGTAAACATTGAATGTTCATTAATGTAAAAAAATACATATCCAAGAAACATAGTGGCGGTTATGTGAATCCTTCCCTGGAATGAACTCTCTCCAGGCAGCATCCAGAGTCTCTCTCTCCCACATATATGTTCATACATACATACATACATATATATATATATATATATATATATATATATATATATATATATATATATATATATATATATATATATATATATATATATATATATATATATATATATATATATGTGTGTATATATATATACACACACACACACACACACACACACACACACACACACACACACATACTCTCTCTCTCTCCCTCTCTCTCTCTCTCTCTCTCTCTCTCTCTCTCTCTCTCTCTTTCTCTCTTTCTCTCTTTCTCTCCTTTTCACACTCTCCCCCTCTCCTCTCTCCTCTCTCTCTCCTCCTTTCGCACCAGTTAAGCGTCTCAATTTGATCTTCCTCGCCGAAAATTCTCTCCCGAATTTCTCTCTCATGGTCGCTCTATGGAACCACCGGCGCTGACAAACGTCCACATCAGCGCTAGTTGATGCGTTAGTCGAGATGAATCTCACTCAAGATAAGAAACAAAAAAACAACAACAACAACAACATCACAATCTATATCTGAATCGAATTTAGATAACAAAGTCGAATCTTAATTAGAAACTCGACCAACCTCCATCCCCCGTCTCCTTTCACTAGTCCCCCCTCCCTCTCTCTCTCTCAAAAAAAAAAAAAAAAAAAAAGTTGGAAGACGGTTATAAAATATCTGAATTCCAAGTTCTTACTCATTTCCATAGCAATCACAGGCGGAAGGACATTTCACTGGCAGATTTAATTACTGTCGAGTCGTCCATTGTGCTCACCAGCCAGTCCCCGGCCCGGCCTAATGGATTACACACCTCGAGGGGGAGGGGGAGAGGGAGGGGGGAGGAAGGGAAGGGGAATGAGAGGAGGGGGAGGTGGAGGAGGGGAGGGTGAGAGGGAGGGGGAAGAGAGGAGGGGGAGAGGGGAAGAGAGGAGGGGGAGGGGGAGAGGGGGAGGGGGAGGGGGAAGAGAGGAGGGGGATGAGAGGAGGGAGAAGAGAGGAAGGGTAGGAGAAGAAAGGAGGAGCTAGCAGGAGGGGCTTGGGCAGTTAAGAGGAGGAAGAGGAGGAGGAGGAAGAAGAAGATAGATGAGCGCGTAGGAGGGAGAGGGGAAGAGAGGAGAAAGGGGAAGAGAGGAAGAGGAACGGGAAGAGAGGAGGGGTATGGAGAATATGGAAGGAGTGGGTAGGAGATCAGGTGGGAGAGCGGGAGGAGGGAGAGAGAGGAGGAAGAAGAGAGAAAAGGAGAGGGAAGGCGGAAGGGGGAGGGGAAGGAGGAAGGTTGAAGAGAAAAAGGAGGAGAAAGAGGGAGAAGAAAGTAGGAAGGGACGGAGACGAATAGGAAAGAGGGGCGTGATGAAAGAGTGTAGATGGAAGCAAATATATAAACACCCACTAAAATCCACATAAAGATGAGGTAAAATGATTCACCAAGTACATAAATAGATACACAATATACAGATAGAGCCACGATAGATAAAAATGTGACCCTTCAGTATCGAAATTTGTCTCACTGATTCCTCTTGTTTTCATCTCTTATAACTTGATATGTGAACTAAACCGTTTCCCTTGACTGTTTCAATACTTCGTATAAATATTATATAATTTACTTCATGGTAACAAAGTATACATATGGGAACCCCATAAATAGATATAAAGTATATATAAATACCATCATCCACGTATTATAAATATATCTCCATATCAAAAACCGCTTATTTTGGTTACATTTTACAGATAGCTACTCGCATAGGCACTACCACGCAACACAACAAGCCCATCAAACAAGTACATTTATCTCCCTAATCTGAACTTGGGAAATCGGAAATCCTTACTCATCTAAGCTAAGGGAATGCCACGAGTCAAGAATTACCTGGTAAGCTTACAAACGACGAGGAATATATATAGAGCGAAGGACAATACCTTGCAAAGGCTATTATTCACGGGGCTATGTAACCTATGATTTCCCAATGGGCTCATACGCGTCTAGGCAACGTATTCACAGCATGATAAACACCCGTTGTTGCACTTTCGATGTTGTCTCTAGGACTAATCCAGCACAATGCTAACACATGGGTACGAAAAAGGGACCTTTGTGCTAGCTTCTTCATGCTGATTAATTCAGCGAAACGGCTGTGAAACGTGTTAGGAATGCCGTGGGCGTTAGATGATCTGTTGAATCGCGGGCGTCATATATATATAAATACATGCATACACACACACACCTATATATACATATATATACATATATATATATATATATATATATATATATATATATATATATATATATAAGGTGCAAGTATATGAATTCAATATTGACTACGTTTACGTAAAGGGGTATGTTAGTATGTATAGCAAATACGTGTAGATATGAACACAA
Source organism: Penaeus japonicus (assembly GCF_977035675.1). NCBI lineage: Eukaryota > Metazoa > Arthropoda > Malacostraca > Decapoda > Penaeidae > Penaeus > Penaeus japonicus. The sequence continues at coordinate 3,632,856 of NW_028234413.1, forward strand.
CACACACACACACACACACACACACACACACACACACACACACACACACACACACACACACACGCAAACAGACACACACACACAGACAAACACACACACACACACACACACACACACATATATATATATATATACTCACTCGAGAAACGAAACGGGGGGAGAAAGTGGGGGAGATGGATAAGGATGAAGGAAAATAAATCGCAAGAGTTTGCAAAGTGATAGGAAGAACAAGGATAGCAACAATTGCAACATTAGTGATAAAAATGACAATAATGATAACTAGTAAAGGTGAATATACCAGTGACAACTATGTTTATGATAATGATGATGTTAATAATCAGGATGATACCGAATGAAATGAATAATGTTAACTATAGTGATCATTACGTTTAAAAAGAAGCAAGTAATGTTGAGTATAATTATCATAACTATAATGGCAATCATCATGATAATTATGTAGTAATAATGTATCTATGAAAGTTACAGAAGAAGGCATTCGTAGTGATAATAATAAGGATGATTATACCTAACAACGACAGTAATAATAACAATAATAATAATGATAATAATAATGATCATGAACTACAAATTAACAAATTGTATGTAATATGTGTCTCGAAACAGACAAACTTTTCTGTCCTAGGTTAAAACACTTGCTCGAGAGGAATTAAAAAAAATGATTAACAGGCAATTAAGACGATAAAAGCTCCTTTATTAACATTTACTCTAGATGTTGTCGCTATCATCATATCTACTCTGTTATTCAAAGATGTATATTTATGCTATTCTAGTGTAACTGACCTGTTTTGCAATTGCTAACAATATTTACCACTGCTATCGCTATTTTGATTCAATATGCTTAAGCTTCTGCGATTCCTTGTATTCTATACAGTGGACTCATCTAGGCTTATATCATGTTACAATACTAACTCATCATATACATAAAAAACATGCAACATAAGACCCTCACGCCCTTCTTTGCCTATTGCATCCTGTCATCCTTTACATAACAGTCGCATACTTATCTCAAGGTTAGGATGTCCCTTCCTCCTCACCTCATTTCCTCACGTGATTCGTTGTTATTGTTAGATAATTGTTATAATTTGGCGATAGATTATAAATAAATTATGTTAAAGAAATGTTAAATAAATAAATTGTTACAATTTGGCGATAAATATCTTGCTGGAGACCAGGGCATAACACCTGACTTCTTTTTGGAGGTGTAAACATAGAAGTGTTTA
>NW_028234413.1:3674096-3676596 GCF_977035675.1 Penaeus japonicus
TTCCTCTGTGATGTTGCGTAAGCGGCGATGCCTGCCCAGTTCATGTTGCATGACCTGTTAGAGAGAAGTGTCTGACTCTTTCTCTCCGTCTTTCTTTCTCTCCGTCTTTGCTAATGCCTCGAGTGTTCTCCTCTTCGTTCACGTCCTAAGTGTTCTACTGGTATTGCATTACTTAATTCTCATAGGACACGAATCTTGTTATGATGGTGATTCGCAACCAACATGCTTTTATCCAATATATGGAGCTTTGGAAGTCACTTGGTGTACCCCGGTTGGGGGCAGTGCACTCACCACCTGGAGGTCATGGTTATCACTTTTCTAGACTCAACCACTGTTCCTCATTGTTTGCCTTGCAAGTGTCACTTTCTTCTCTTGCATTACTTCCCTAATGCTTTCCACTCCCTCCCGACCCTGTAGGAACTCCAGATGTAGGACTTGTTTTCATTCTTATTCTGGATGTTATGATGATGATTTGTGCAGGATCTGAGAAAATATTACGTCACAGGGAAACTTTCTTACTTTAAGATGCGTTACTATTCGACGGGAAAAAAATAGTTACCTCGCTGGATACCGTCCAAGCACTACAGCTCTGGCACCCTTTGCTTCCAAAATAACTTTAATTTAACCTTAATACAATAAGCACTTATTTGATTATTGATAAAGTGGACTTGTTTGAACCCTCAGCCAAACCACCTTGCCTCCGAGGAACTGTTTTGACTTGTCTATTAATCCAAATGCTCTGCCAATTACGTCAAGGTTATTGCATACGCTCTACCATAACGCTAGGTACAGCGTTGCAAATTGTGCACGCTGGGACCTTCAACACCGAACTCCTCAACACAACTCTCTCATTCGTAAACCACATGGCCCTATGACCATCACTAGACCAGGGGAGGGAAGGGGAGGGGAGGAGAGGGAGGGGAGGGAGGGGAGGGGAGGGGAGGGGAGGAGAGGGGAGGGAGGGGAGGGAGGAGGGGAGGGAGGAGGGGAGGGGAGGGGAGGGGAGGGAGGGAGGGGAGGGGAGGATAGGAGGAGGGAGAGGGAGGGGAGGAGGAGGGAAAGGGAGGGGAGAGGGAGGGGAGGAGGAGGGGAGGAGAGGAGGGGAGAGGGGAGGGGAGGGAGGGAGGAGGGGAGGGGAGGGGAGGGAGGAGAGAAGAGGGGAGGGGAGGGGAGGGGAGGGGAGGGGAGGAGAGGAGAGGAGAGGAGAGGAGAGGGGAGGGGAGGGGAGGGGAGGGGGGCTGTACACCGACACCAACACACCGAAACTGGAAGCTCAGGCCATTTCTGAAATTTACCCTTCGTACTTTCGGCCCCTTTCTCTCCCTCTCCCTTTTCTTATAGGCCATGTTGTGCCGCCGCCTTACGGCCTATTTCCCGGCATTCCCTTATTTATCTCTTATTGCCTGTGGCTCCCAGGACCACGTAGAGGGAAGGAGAAAACAGGGAGTTAGGACAGCGGCAAGAGGAGAAGGAAGGGAAGGTTGTATACGACGTTGGTAAGATTGGAAACAGATTGATGACAATATAAGAAAGCATATATGGACACTTTGTCACGACTGTTTTGCCTAGCCAAGGTTTACAAATCATAGTGAAGTAGTCTAACGTTTTTTTTTTTTTTTTTTAAGAAAAAGTTAGGATGGGATGTTATTGTTATTACCATTATCTGAACTTATTACTAATCTTGTCTTTATGTTGTTATATGGTCATCATCGACATCATTAGCATTAATATCACTATTATCATGATAATGCTGGTGATGTTGTGAATAATGATAATGATAATGATAATTATGATAATGATAATAACAATAATAATAATAAGGATGATAATAATGCTAATAATGATAATATTAATAGTAAAGATGATAAGAAAAATCATAAGGATAATAACAACATTATTATTAGTAGTGATAGTAATCATAACAACAATAATAATAATGATAACAATTATAATAACAGTAATAATAGCAGTAATCATAATAAATCACAGTGATGCTAATACTAATAACAATAACAATAACAATAATAATAATAATGATATCCAGAATCAGCTCAGGTATGAAGATGAAAACCAGCATGTGTATTGCAGTGTCGAATCTGAATTTAATTCGACGACCGGCCTTCAGTAGCAAGAAAAAAAAGAAAAAGAAAAAAAAGAAAGAAAAAAAAAAGGAGTAATCGGCACCCCTTACGTGAAGCCGAGGGGGAAATGGAAATAAAAGACACACGTACCGAGGGGGAAATGGATCGAACGATAATCAGGAAATCTATGTGTGTTTCGGTTGATCAGTAAATCATTTGGTTGTGCTGTGCTTATTTACTATTCAAATGGGTGTTATCCCATTAATGATACTAATAATGGTAATAGTAATGGTGATATTGATGATACTTATGGTAATACGGATAACAACATTAGTAATTACAATGATAACAATAGAATTGAAATAATAATGATGATAATAGTAATTACGATAATACAAGTAATGATGATGACAATGGTG
>NW_028234413.1:3684096-3686596 GCF_977035675.1 Penaeus japonicus
ACCTTTTGTTCTCGCCATACTTACATAAGTTATAAGGCCCTTTCTAACTCGCCTTCCCTCCTCCATTGTGCTGTCGGGTACAGTTGGATCTGGTACCATTTAGACACATGTGTAGAATGCAATATGTCTTTCTCTCACCCTGTCTCGGTTTATAACTGTTTAGCTACCATGGGGTTTTCCCTTTTGGATCGTTATTTGTTTTTTTGTTTTGTTTTGTTTTGTCTCGCGTGGTCTATCGTTCTTTCTTGGTCTGACTGTTTGTCTGTATAACTTTCTGTGTTTGTTTCTCGCATTTTTTTTTTATTATGTTGTGTGTTGTTTTACGTCTTTCTCATTGTTTCTTTTTCTCTCTCTATCTCCCTTCTTCTTCTCTATCTATCTCCTTCCCCCCTCTCTCTGGCTGCCTGTCCCCCTCTCTCCCTCTCTGGCTGTCTGCCCCCTTTCTCTCTGTGGCTGTCTGTCCCTCTCTCTCTCGCTCTGGTTATCTGTATCTCTCTCTCTCTCTCCCTCTCTCTCTCTCTTTCTTTCTCTCTCTCTCTCTCTCTCTCTCTCTCTCTCTCTCTCTCTCTCTCTCTCTCCTTCTCCTCCCCCCTCTCTATCTCTTTATTCTCTTTCTTTCTCTCTTTCTCCCCAGCTCACTATACCTCAGTTTCAGCAATTTTCCCATGATAATTCAGCAGATTATGAATAACGCTATTGGTAATTCCCAAACAACTATTTCATTTGCAATGCATCAATGTCAGTCAATAATGAAAAGTTTTTAGAACGTTCAAAGTGCACAGAATGTTGAAATAGATCACGGATACCACACATGCAATAAAATACGAAAGCCGTGTTAAAATACTGAATAGCTGTGTAATATACAATGCTTTGAGATAGTGTATTCATTCTCTTTCTGATTGTATGTGAAGGTATTTCTGTGTCTATTTCATATTAAAAAAAAAAAATATCGATTGATTCGTCAGTTGTATAAATTATTATATCAATTATAATAATAATGATAATAAGCACAATAAACCGCTTGATCATTCCTGCACTTGGTGTTGTATGCACGTATTATTCAGTCAAATGTGTATGAAACTAGTTTTTGCTTTATTTCTTATATTTGTCATTTCTCTCTAAACATACGTTTGTCTGTGTTTACTTTGTCCTTGTCAGTAGTGACGAAAGGGGTTCTAGGAAATAAAAATACGCTCGTATATGATTTCAGATCTATTCATTTTAATTTCAATATGAAACCTGCGCATGTGTTTACCTAAGTGCATATGCAATATTTTTCGCTCTCCTTCACCACCTGTAGATGACTTTTCATCAATGTTAGTGTCGCTCTGCAATTTAAAATTCCATACACATTTCAACCCAAATCTTAATTAAATCGCTCTCTATAAGCACCACATCATCAGTTACTTGGCGTGGCTTAATTTTCTTTTCACCTTCCTATGTCATTTTTTTCCCTCCAGTCTACTTGCATTATAAGCAAGTCATCCCTTTTAAAGGAACGTTTTCTTTAAGTCTCTAATAAGACCGACATCTGCGCCTCCTTCCGTTTTCTTTACACGTGACCTCTATCTACAGGAAAATTAATGGTGTCCTTTGTGACCCGTTGAAGGTACAGGTAGGAATGGAAATTAGATCACAGTCTATATATGAATTTAAGTATTTACTTTACATGCCAATGTTTGTTTTTGTAAAAGTGAAAGTGAGTTAAGTAATGTGTGGTATTATATGCCTTAGAAAATAAGGATTTCTGGAAATAATTTCTGGAAGCAATAGTAATATTTTCGTATCGTGAGAAGAAGAAACAGAAGAAAATGAAGATGATTAAAAAATAAGAGGGAGAAGGGGAAGAAGAAGAAGAAGTAGAAGAAGAAGAAGAAGAAGAAGAAGAAGAAAAAGATGATGATGGGGAAGGAAAGGATGAAGAAGAAAAAAAAAGATGATGATGATAATGATGATCTTGTTGGAAAAGGAAGATATGAAGAAGAATAAGAAGAAAAAGAAGGAATTGCAGAAGAAAGAGAAGAAGAAGAAGAAGAAGAAAGAAGATAAACAAAAGAAAAAGAAAAATAATAATAAGATGATAATAATGAAAATGACGGAGAAGGAAGAAGTAGAAGATGATGATGAAGGAAAAAAAGAAGAAGAGAAATAGAAGAAGGAGAAGGAAAAGGAGAAGGAAAAGGAAAAAGAAAAAAAGGGTAAGGAGGAGAAGAAGAAGGGGATGATGGAAAAGAAGTAGACGATGAAGAAGAAGGAGATGAAGGTGAAGAATAGAAATAAGAATAAGATGAAAAAGAAAAAGAAGAAAAAGAAGAAGCAGAAGAAGAAGGAGGATAAGAAGGAGAAGCAGAAGGAGAAGAAGGAAAAGGAGAAGAAGAGAGATTAATAGAAAGAGAAGGAAGAGAAGAAGAAAGAAGAAAGAATACATTAACAGAAAATAAAACCATTCTCGGTTGTAAGTCAGTTTGTTTGTCTGTCAGGGTACAACCCGGGTCCGCGG
>NW_028234413.1:3709096-3711596 GCF_977035675.1 Penaeus japonicus
TGTTGGTACCATTTGTGTTATCTTCATGTTGGTACCATTTGTACTATCTTCATGCTGGTACCACTTGTACTATCTTCATGTTGGTACCATTTGCATTATCATCATGTTAGAACCATTTGTATTATCCTCATGTTGGCACCACTTGTATTATCATCATGTTGGTACCACTTGTATTATCTTCATGTTGGTACCATTTGTGTTATCTTCATGTTGGTACCACTTGTATTATCATCATGTTGGTACCATTTGTGTTATCTTCATGTTGGTACCATTTGTACTATCTTCATGCTGGTACCACTTGTACTATCTTCATGTTGGTACCATTTGCATTATCATCATGTTAGAACCATTTGTATTATCCTCATGTTGGCACCATTTGCATTAATTTCATGTTGGTACCATTTGTACTATCTTCATGTTGGTACCACTTGTATTATCATCATGTTGGTACCACTTGTATTATCATCATGTTGGTACCATTTGTGTTATCTTCATGTTGGTACCATTTGTGTTATCTTCATGTTGGTACCACTTGTATTATCATCATGTTGGTACCACTTGTATTATCATCATGTTGGTACCACTTGTATTATCATCATGTTGGTACCACTTGTATTATCATCATGTTGGTACCACTTGTACTGTTGCTTCTTGTTGGTAGAGACTCGTCTTCTGTGACAAAGGAATAGTTTTTTTTTTTCATAGGGAACGAAGTTATTGCTTGTGTTTTATTTTGAATTGATCACATTCAGCGTTTGTGGCTGACCAGTACAGTATAGCGTAATGTCTGTTTTAAGAGAAGAAGAGAAATGAAAAAAAAAAACACTATGGATTCTGATTAAATGGCATATATTTCGTTATTCCATACCTACGCTTGTTTAAATCGCGATTTTATTTAAAAAGTGAAAGTTCATCTGCGGTGGATGTATTCTCCATGGTATAACCAACACATGATTATTGTATTACTAGTGTAGTTCTGGTTTAATGTATATATATATATATATATATATATATATATATATATATATATATATATATATATATATATATATATATATATGTGTGTGTGTGTGTGTGTGTGTGTGTGTGTGTGTGTGTGTAAAAGAACTTCCTTATCAAAGACACACACACACACACGCGTATCGTATGCGGATATCTATGTATATATTTCCTTTCCAACAGGGGAAATATAATGACGTCTTCACAGAAAGCATTCCTTTTAGTCATGGCACCAAGCGATGGAAGCAAGTTTGATCTCTTCGTTAAATTTCCAAGTATTTCCCTTTGCCACGGTTGCGAAACGAATCTGCTTTTTAACTTGATTTATTTAACTATAAATCAGAAAAAGCTCTGAGAGGAGATATTTAGGATTTAGTGAAGCGTAGGGCAGAGTGGAGAGCTGACTGAACGAAAACAAGCACACAAACAAACACATAAACTAGAAGACATATATAAACCGTTACTCTTCCCAGTGACGTAACGAGAGAAATGAAAGTGGGATCGACGTGCCAGCAAAGAAGTGGCTCTAACTCTTTCTTTTTCATTCAAAACGCAATGCTGTGTGTGTCTGTGTATGCAATATGATGATCTCATGAATCGGACACTGTATGAACTTTGTTGGAGCAATATGTCCATCTCGAAATAATTTTACTACTACTGATGATAATAACAATGATGGAGATAATGATTGCGTTAATGGCGAGAATGATAATATTGATAAAACACTATAATGATGATATATGCGATAATGATTACATTGAAATAAAATAATGCTCCTGCTGTTGATGATGAAAATAACATAAGTATAACATGAAGGGTACCATAAGCAAGAGCCATGCAAAGCAAAGATTAACAGCAAATGAAATACAAAACAGAAGAACATTGTTGATACTAACAACAGCTGTAAAAGGAAATACAGATATACATACAATAAAGCTACAATCAAACAACAAGGAACATGACTATAACAAACAAAAATAGCAACGTACATTAGATGCGATTTCATCAGGCGAAAATAAAGTTGCGATTTTTTCCGTCTAATAGTATTGCAGGTCAACTAGGTCGTAAACATTTTGATGACCTGTCATTTCCAAAGAATTTATCATTATCACTTTTTATTTCAACGGCAAGCGATCGAGAGATTTTTTTTTTCATTTTTTTTGTAAGTAATTTGTTTGAAATTGTCTAATGTCCAGTTCTTAATATGTTTCATAAAGGGGTCACAGGGAAATCCAAAAAAAGAAAAAGTTTTAGTAAATGAACCTTGCTTATTAAATTCCTCTAGTTTTTTTTCTTGTAATTTTTATTATGCATGTTTGATAGTGACTTTCAGATTAAATCACATATGAATTCAAAGAATCGTTGTTTCCATTAAAGCTGAAAATACAATATAGTTACGGTTCATGTTTGATGTACCATAAATATCTATTAAGATACTGTTTTTCGTCATCGAAATGTAAACCATATTAAAATGTTATAAATCAATGTCTGAAAACTGTTA
>NW_028234413.1:3776596-3779096 GCF_977035675.1 Penaeus japonicus
ATACATACACATCAACCAATCCCTTCCACAGATGAAAAGCAAGCAAATTGCAAGCAACGGCTTCACACCCAAAATCAAATAGGTTCAACACTTCAAGAGTTTCATAACGAAAACAAACTGCCATAGAGTGCCAGGGTGGAGCCTCTCCCTCGCAGCATCTCAATGAGGAAAGATTGTCTGTAATCTTAGGCCGATGGAGATGGAGATGTTGACGGTAGAATGACGGTAGAATTTGTGGCGGTGGATTATGTCTCTTCGTATTTTCGTTTGTTTTTGTTTCTGTTTTTGTGATGGGTGTATTTGTTTTGTTTTTGTCTCTTTGGTTATATGGGTCTCTGTCTATCTGTTCCGATGGCTAATTCTCTGCAAAAGTGCGATAGATAGGGGACGTGTATTGCTTGGATGGAGACCAATATTGATGGCCTATGGACTGTTTCAGACACATGGCCTTTTTATGCTTCTGCGACCGAGGGCAAGACAGAAGAAAAAAATGCATATGAAAGAAACACACACATACACACACACACACACAAAAAAAAAAAAAAAAAAAAAAAAAAAAAAAAAAAATGATGATCAACATATGATCAACAAGCGTCGAGAAACGAAACATGCTTCTGAAAATAGCCTGCCAGGGTCTTCGCCGACATAGAAATGAACAACGGTTATCAGTTAAATAGTATGGATAGAAGGAATTACAAATTAAGCCACTGAATTCTAATAACAATAACTATGATAACTAACTTACAGAATCTATATTGCTCCAGCCCTTCACTCAACACACACACACACACACACATGTACACACACACACACACACACACACACACACACACACACACACACACACACACACACACACACCCACACACACAGACACACACACACACTTACATTCAGTGTATCAGATATTACTAACTAGTCAGCCAGAAAGCCTTACTGATGTCGAGAACCTAATGCAGTGCGAATTGTCTTTATGGTGATCCCATTCCAAAGTGGGCTTTACTGCTCACTTAATGAAGTTCGAAATCCGTGTCGAACACCTGTGGATATGAATACCCTCTTTAATCGTGTCATTTCCGGGGCTTCTGTTCGGCGGGAAGCTAGGAAGGAAAGGACTTTCGTAATGTTCTGGTTCTGGAGTTCTGCTACTGTAGCGTTGGCAAATATATTAAGTGCTTGGATGTGATTGAAGTCCCGACGGGGATGGTGAATTAGTGAGGGATATCAGAAGGTTAGTGCGTTTTGAAGAGCAGGATGAAGAAAGAAAGAAAGAGGGAAAGGTTTTGAAATTGGTGTAAATTTGGAGTATGTCGTAAATGCGAGATTAAAATTCTACGTATTGTAAACTCTATGAAATAAAATTCTACGTTGTACCCAAAATATCTGAGTAGCACTGTTTGAAAAAGAAAAAAAGAAAAAAAAAGAAATTGAAACTGTATTAGCAATTATTACTACAGATAAATTGTCATGTCTGTCGTGTTACAAGTGATTACATATGAAACACGTGGCTTCGGTGTTGAAATATTAGTCTGGGAGTTTTTTTTTTTTTTTTTTTTTAAGTATTGGTGTGTATTGTGCGTCCCACTTAAAGATATGTTTGCAGTATATACTGTTCGCCAGTCGGTCTAAATGTCGAGGATACTAGAATATTAGTAAAGCTTTTTCAAAGGGGTTAGTATTGGTTTATATATTTTCAGGCCGAAAAATTATCCAAAGTTTTTGTGTGGCATTTCTATTGTGATATATATATATTTTTTTTTTGTATCGGTTTTTGATTAAGAGGATTATTAAGATGATTAATTAGTTATGTAAAACAGACTTAAATCTACCTGGCTTTCATCGAGGCCACGTAAATATTTTATGATAAGTAAATATTCAGCGGAAGTTTCTGGTGATTGTTCGGCTTTATACTAAGTTTAGAAACTGGTGGACGAGAACGAAAGAAGGAAATAAAGAAGGAAGATTAAGACATGATAGAGTGATGTTGAAATGGAAGTGAATAATTAGAAAAATAAAAGAAGATAAAAAGAGAAATCACAAATAGCAAGAACAGGATTTTCTCAATTTCCTCATTTTGAATTCGACATATACCTTTACTGATGAAAAAAAAACCCTAGAAATACAATATTAACAGAAAATATCCATCAACCATTGCATCAAGAAGTCCTGTTGCAATTGCAGAACTCGACTAACCCATCTTCAATTATCAATTCCATCGTAACAAAAAAAAAAAAAAAAAAAAAAAAAAAAAAAAAAGAAAGAAAGAAAAAAATAAGTAAGAAACACTGGCCAAAATCAAGTGGGGCAGAATCATCATTTTCTATTAATCACGTGATCAACGAAACATCCTCTCCCTCACCGATCGCTCATAAATGTTCTCTGGTTGATGTAATTAGTGAGGAACTAATATAAGTCTTACCTTCAACCCCTCATTGCTCCCCCCCTCCCCTCCCCCTTTCCTTCTCCTCTCACCTCAAATCCTCACACTCCATCACTTCAC
>NW_028234413.1:3811596-3816596 GCF_977035675.1 Penaeus japonicus
ATACACATATCTCATTAAAAGAGGAAATACACATATCTCATTAAAAGAGGAAATACACATATCTCATTAAAAGAGGAAATACACATATCTCATTAAAAGAGGAAATACACATATCTCATTAAAAGAGGAAATACACATATCTCATTAAAAAAGGAAATACACATATCTCATTAAAAGAGGAAATACACATATCTCATTAAAAGAGGAAATGCACATATCTCCTTAAAAGAGGAAATGCACATATCTCCTTAAAAGAGGAAATGCACATATCTCCTTAAAAGAGGAAATGCACATATCTCCTTAAAAGAGGAAATACACATATCTCATTAAAAAAGGAAATACACATATCTCATTAAAAGAGGAAATACACATATCTCATTAAGAGGAAATGCACATATCTCCTTAAAAGAGGAAATGCACATATCTCCTTAAAAGAGGAAATGCACATATCTCCTTAAAAGAGGAAATGCACATATCTCATTAAAAGAGGAAATACACATATCTCATTAAAAAAGGAAATACACATATCTCATTAAAAGAGGAAATATACATATCTCCTTAAAAGAGGAAATACACATATCTCATTAAAAGAGGAAATACACATGAGAGAAGTGGGAGAATGATCAGTTATGGACGGCGAATGGTAGCGGTTGTTTTGATGATAATAATGAGGATGAAAGTAATAATGATAATGTTAATGATAATGAGAGTGCATTAGTAAGATCATTTTAATGGAAAGGGATATGCTAATTTGAATCATGGTAATAATGATTAAATATGATAATATGATAACATGAATATGATAATAGGCCTAGGGATGATAGTAACAACAATAATAGTACCATGATTATCATAATGATTATATAAATAAGATGATAGCACATAGCTGTATGTGAATACTAAGAATAATGTAAAGCACACAGGCTCGTATGAAGTGATGAAATTGAAGAATATTTGAGATTAAAAGCTCTGCCAATCAGATTCAAGCTCAGGCTATCTGGGGCTGGGGACTCACAGATCAGACATTGGTTTGTGTGCTGATACCGCTGCAAGTAATTCAGGGAAGTACAAAGGAGCTTGCATAAAAACAAAAACAAAAAAACTTGAAGTCTCTTGTCACGAAGGAGAAAAGAAAGAAGCTGAGAAATGTTTCTGCTTGCATGATCAGAGAGTCCTTCAAAGTAGTGTAGCCTCTAAAGCTTATTGTTATGATTTAGAAGCCTTGTAGTTAATAAAACAAAAGAAAATCTGGCAACTAAACGACATGAATAATCAGCTGTTTGGTCTTTGGTCTTTTCCACCACATTCTACGATCTTAACGTCACTTATTATAGATCAAGTATTGTAGATTTTCCTATCTTATGAGACAGCGATATCGTATACATAAGGACACGCCCAGTTCGCCACTCTGATTGTAATTTTTGGTATACTTCGTGAAGAAAATTACTTAAAGAGTCGCATGAAAATGGCTGGTAGGAGGAGAGGAAGAAACCGTTACTGGAAAATTTGTCCGAAAATTTGAAATTTCGACGAAAACGTAAATGATGAAAACAATGAGCGTCTATGTTATTTTCCTGAGCGGTCATTATCCATAAATGCTTCAGAAAGGAAATGTTCGCATTTGTGATGTTATTCTGTATCATTATATTAATGCGATAAAAAACACTGAAGAGTCTTTTAATTAATTTTCATATGAAATATTAATTCTCGTCGATCGTACATATCAAATAGCAAGCGAGCTCTTTTCACATAACTTCATAAAGTCCTATTAATCGCAAAAATCTGCACGGTATTTATATAGAATGTAGAAAGTAAAAGATGCTTATGCAAATGTGATACAAAGGCCTCGAAGATGGTTTATGACAAGCCTTGCCCTTCTTTTCATGCAACTTGTGTTTCCAAAAGAAGTCTCAAAGTTGGATGGTGGATGCGGAGATCTTTAACATAGGGTTTGAGATCGAGACTGGAAAATCTCACAAGGAGGGCGTTGAGAAAGTATATATAAAAATGCATGGTCAGTGAATAGTCGGACGGATATATCGAAGTGATTTTTTTTTTGTCTATGTATGCATGGTTGTATGGATGTGTTTGCATTATTGTATGTATGTGTGTGTTTGTATGTGTGTGTGTTTGTATGTGTTTGTGAGTTTGTTTGTGTGTGTTTATGTGTGTTTGTTTGTGTGAGTGTGTGTGTGTTTGTGTGTATGTGTGTTTGAGTGTGTGTGCGCGCACACACACACACACACACACACACACACACACACACACACACACACACACACACACACATATATATATATATATATATATATATATATTTATATATATATATGTATATATATGTATATATATATGTATATATATATATATATATATATATATATATATATATTTCATATAGATACATTTGTATATGCATACACACATATATGTAGTATGTATATATATATATATATATATATATATATATATATATATATATATATATATATATATATATGTGTGTGTGTGTGTGTGTGTGGGCGCACACACACTCAAACACACATACATAATTTCTGATACCCTCTTCCAGAGCAAAAAGGAAAGACCGAAGGGCCACAAAATAGGTCAAGGATTCTGAAAGGTCAAAGTGCCATAATAATCCAGTATTGTAGACGAAAAAAACAAACAAAAAAAACTACAAGCTTATTGCCAACCAGCATTAATTAAGTGCATGATACGAAACAATGAACAATTCTTTCTTGTTCAATTGATCTCATTATTCTTCCCTTTGTTCAAAATCCTGAAAAAAAGATGTACTAATACTATGCTAATACATGAAAAGAATGATAATTGTCTGTACTATTTATGTTGTTTTTTAATGGTGTGCGGTAACATTAATAATACAGATGACGATAACAAAGATAATAATGATAATGATAATGATATTAGTAACAATGATAATGATGATAATAATGATGATACTAATAACAATAATAATGATAATGATGATAATGATTATAGAAATATTATTAATTAGAATTATAATATTGATGATAAGAATAATACTAACAATAATCTCGATTATAATAATAATAGTAATGATAATTATGATAACGGTAGTAATGATAATAATAATGATGATGATATTGATCATGATTGAAAATAATGATGATGATAACAATAATGATAACAACAATGATAAAATTATAATTATGATGGTAAATTTATAGCAAGGAATGAAGTACTATCACAGCAATGCATGATATGCATGATAATGCTGTAATAATGATGATAAAAATGAGTTGATGAAATGATTACGACACTGATAATAATAATGATAATGATGGCGATAAGAATGAAAATGATGATTATGATAAAATTAACAATAGTAATGATATTAATAGCAAAGATGATGATAACGAACATAATATCAACAATGATAATGATCATGATAATGGTAATAATGAGACTAATGATAACAAGGATGATAACAATATTAATGATGAAAAGGACAAAAGTTTTCATAATGGTAACAATGAATGTAATGACAATCGTAATGATTATGATAATAATGATAACAACAATAATGATAATAACAATGATAATAGTAATAATAATACGGATAAATATAATAACCCCATCAACAATAATGATAATGATAATAAGAATACTGTTAACAATAGTTGTAATAATAATGACGATAACAGAAATAATGATAACAGTGATAGCAACAACAAAAGCAATAATAATGATAATGAGGATAATGATAATAATTTAAGAAAGATTAATTATGAAAAAATGATAAAGTGGATAATTTTGTGATAATGATAATGATGAAGATAATTTATAAAGACCCCAAACGACCAAATTACATTTGGTTTTAAAGAAAAGTATTTATAAAGTACTGATGTTTTTCAGCGCCCTTTGGGTATTAAAAGACCATTTTTGGGGGTTTGAATTAAAAAATATAAAAGGGTTTCCATGCATTTGTTTACCAATTTCATGAATAATGCGGTATACAACTTGAGTCCTTTTATCCGAACTTGCTCAAAGAGATCGCACTACAATATCACTCTAATTATTGTTTATTCCAGTCATTCTACATACAGAGCAACAACTAGAATGAAATACAAGAGGCACAGGAATAGATTAGGATAACTGAAAGGTCGACGTGTCACGCAAAATTATTTTTTCTCAACGATAAGACTGTGAACTTTTGATAAACTAAAAATTCATGAAATGCACCTGATGTGAAAAGGAAAGAATGAAGCAAGCAAGCAAAAAAAAAAAAAAAAAAAAAAAAAAAAAAAAAAAAGCTATTTTATTGTTCCATTATATTAGGAAATGATAACCATGATAAATAAATGATAATGATAAAAGAATTAAAAAATTTTAATTAAAAAAAATGATTATTTACAATTTAACAATGTTTAAAGAAAATTTTATGTTTTAAAAAAACCAACAATGAGTTTTAAATTTAAAAAATAACAATATTAAAAAAAAAAAAATAACGATGACGATAACAATGTCAACAATGATAACGATAATAATAATAAAGACGATAGGGAATAAAAAAAATAAATATACAGTACTAATGGGAAAGGCCTTTAAAATTTTAAAGCCTTAACTGAGGTTAATTTTTCAATAAAGCTGCTTGGCAATCATTTCCGGAATTCTATTTTATTGGCCCCGCGCTGAAATTTATTCCCCCATTAAAAAGAATTTAAAAGTAGGGCCCTTTTTAATCATTGAAAGCAGATTTGTAATTTTTTTTTTGCACTACAGTTTTCAAAGGCGAAAAAAAAAAATTTATGAAATTCACAAAAGGAAAAAAAAATTTAAAACCCAATCGAGGGTTTTTTTTTTATTTATAATTAAGGTCGTTGCTCCCGGGTTTTTGTCGGTCGGGAAATATATAAGTACAATTATATTGACAAAGTGATTTTTTAGTTTCCCTTATATCCCGGGCAGTTTTTGTGCTGTGGTTCGCATTCAGTCCCTTACGCCCAAACCCGTGT
>NW_028234413.1:3826596-3829096 GCF_977035675.1 Penaeus japonicus
TATAAAATAAATATATAAATAAATTAAATCTAAGGTATAAAATAGATATATTATATATATAACTCAATAAATATACTATATATATATTCTATATATTATATATATATATGAACCCCTACACACACACACACACACACACACACCCACCACGAGCAACCACATCACACACACCACATAACACACCACACAAGCCACCCAAAACACACACACTGGGGGGACGAACACCACACACACACACATCACACATCACACAACACAACACACATATATATATATATATATATATAGATATATAAATAAAGAAAGAGAGAGAGAGAGATAAAGAGAGAGAGATGAGAGAGAGAGAGAGAGAGAGAGAGGAGAGAAGATGAGAGAGAGAGAGAGAGAGAGAGATCTCTCTCTCCTCTCTCTCTCTCTCTCCTCGCTCTTTGGTCGACTGCGGGTTTGTTGCTCTCTCTCTCGTCTTACAAATGCCAAACCATCTCTCTCTCCTCTCTTTCTCTCTCTTTCTCTCGCTCTCGCTTTTCTCTTTCTCTCTCTATCTGCTCCTTCAATCACCCTCTCTCTCTCGCTCTATCTCTCTCGCTCTCTCTCTCTCCTCGACTCTCTCTCTCTCGTTCTCCCCTCTCACTTTCTCTCTCTCTCAACCCTCCCCACCACCACTTCCCTCCCACACCAAACCACACTTCCACACACACACACACTTTCTACACACTCACACACACACACACACATACACACAAACAGACACACTATACACACACTACCGATAACAAATCATACACACAACCGACACACCCTACACCCCACACACACACCACAGTACCTCAACCCACATCCACTAAATCCCGACCATAAACCCAACTTCCCCCAAAAAACCCCCACCATATTCCCACTTTTCCCCCCTCAAAGTAAATTAACTTAAACTTGAACTTAACTTACATAACATACTTTAACTTAACTTAACTAACGTAAAATTAAATAACCTTAAATTAACTTATCTTAACGTTTCACTAACTTAACTTAACGTGTACTTACTTACCTTACCGGTCTGAACGTTACTTAACTTACAGATTCTAACTTAACTTAAACTTATCTTAACTAACCGAACTTAACTGAACGGAACGAACATTCAAATCCCCCACACCCCCAACTCCACATATGCCTAATGAACCCATTAAGCACCTATTCACATTGAGCTTCATCTCTAAAAATCTAAATCTATCAAAAAATCAAAATCCTCACTCACTCTCACTCTAATGTGATTTTTGATAGTGTGTAGGAGAGTAGTGTGTTTTTTAGTATGTGTGTGGTGTTTGTGATATGCTCAACCACTCTAACTCAACACTTCCTCTAAAAAAATATCACTAACATATATCTAACACCACTATCTCTATAAACAACTCTCTACACACCCCCCCCCCCCCCCCACCACCCCCCACACAAACACGCATACCCCCACACCCACATATCGACAACATATGTATATAATATATATTCTATATCTAACTATAAACCAAAAATATAACTATGTATATATCCAATCTACATAACTAATACTATAAAACAATATCTAAATTACTATACTCAAACTAACTATCTATAATATATACCTATATCACTATCTAAAAATATATCTCAAATAAATATCACGAGAGAGCTATAGAGAGAGATACAGACAGAGAAAGATCTAGCGAGCATTGACGGTCCAGAACTAGAGAGATATTGAAACAGGCATACTGAGAGCGATTAGAGAGTAGAGAGAGAGAGAGATACAGAGCGAGCGAGAGAGAGCAGAAGAGAGAGAGGGAGAGAAGAGAGAGATAGAGTCGAGAGAGAGAGAAGCGGGAGAGAGAGAGCGAGAGAGCAGAGATCGCGCTCGAGTCGCTCGCTATCTAGCTCTCTCGCGCTCTTCGCTCGTTCTCACTCTCCCACATTCCACCCTCTCTCTCTCTCTCTCTCTCTCTGCCCACTCTTCTCGCTCTCACTCACTCACTTCGCTCTCTGCTCCACCCTCTCTCTCTCTCTCCCTCTCTCCCAAAGCCAAAAACAATACAGAATCCCGCCATCAAAAGAAGACCCCACCATTTAACCCACGCCCTCGGACTCAATTCCAGACCCGTGAAATATTTTCCTGGTGAAGGGCGTAACAAGTCCGCATAAAAGCATTAGGAGATCCCCCCCAGAGCCTGCGTGCTTAAATAAAACAGGGTGTTCTAGAATCCTTTTCCCCTCCCTAACCTGCTACATGTGAATTCAACAACAAGCTCATCTTGCGTGTTATTTTGGAAGATATGTCCCCTCTCTCAATAAAGTATCCCCCCCTTCCCCCGGCCGATGACGGTGGGTGTTTTTTTTCAGGTAATATAAATCGGCCTGCGTGGTTAGAGCTCATGGTATTGTTTTTAGAAAGGGCGAATGGGATGATAAATATATCTAATTAATTAAAAATAAATGTCGTATGTGATAGCGGCAACTGACCCTAGGAGGTGTCAACTTA
>NW_028234413.1:3839096-3841596 GCF_977035675.1 Penaeus japonicus
AGATGAGACGAGAAGAGAGAGAAGACTTGACTGATTGGGAGGGAGATGGAGGCACCGTGGGAGGGGAGGGAGGAGAGAGAGAGAGAGAGAGAGAGAGAGAGAGCGAGATAGAGATAGATAGATAGAGAGATAGAGAGAGAGAGTATGTGTGTACGTGTACATGCGTGTGTTGCAGTCATTCAGAGAGAACCGAAGAAACAAACCCATAAGGCAATATAGAAAAAAAACACAACGGACAAAGAAACCATCAAAAAATCCATCAATAAAGCAGAAAAAAGAGTCTAACTACGAAAAAGAAGAAGAAAACAGTAAAAAAGCAAAACACACCTGATACATGTGAAGGGCCAGAGCCTGTCACCCCCACACTTACAGCCAAGTGCTTACAACAACTGTAATTTCAAATTTTGATGAAAGTCTATTCCTGCGCAAAGAGAACCAAGGAAAGTTGTTCGAGAACATTCCAAAAAAGTTTAAACATATCGTTGAGTTCACTATACCGTAGCGATACGCACAGTTATTGGCATACAGAAATGACTCTACGTACCAAAGAACTTTTCTTGATGGAAATGTAATTTATTTTGCGTTATAATGCCTGACCTTATGTTTCGTCTGTTTGCTTATTTTGTTGTTTATCCACCTGCTCTTTATACACACACACACACACACACACACGCACACACACACACACACACACACACACACACACACACACACCCACAACCACCCCACTAAATATATATAAATATAAAAATAAACTCTATTATATATAAATATATAATTTTATACATATACTACACACCACCACACACCACACACACACCCACCACACACACACACAACACACAACACACAACCACACCCAACACACACAACCAACAATATATATATAAAATCAATATATCTATAAATATATATATATCTATATATAAAATAAATATCTATAAATAAATGGTATTATCCCAGGAAAAATTACCATGTTTACATAAAAGGAAAAGTTACATTATATGCATAATCTAACTTTTTAATTTCATATCTTGCAAAGAATATCATATAAGATTTAACGTTAATGAAAAAGATAATGTAATAAAACAATATTTCAGTAGTGATCATTGCAAAAGTCACATTATATGTAGACCTTACTATCAATTTTATCGAATAAAAACATCTAAATCTATGCAAGGGAGTGATTTGCCATTGTTCAATTGAACGTACAGGTCGGTCGTTAAAGAGAGAGAGAGAGAGAGAGAGAGAGAGAGAGAGAGAGAGAGAGAGAGAGAGAGAAGAGGAGAGATGAGAGAGAGAGAGAGAGAGAGAGACGAAGTAAGAGAGTAAGAGGAGAGCAGAGAGGAGAGAAATGAGAGAGAGATGGAGGCGACGCGAGAGCGAGAGAGAGAGAGAGAGATAAGAGTGAGAGAGAGTATGATGAGAGAGAGAGGAGCAGAAGAGAGATAGAGAGAAAGAGAGAGATGGAGATTGAGACAGATAGAGATGTGAGAGGAAGGAGAGTGAGAGAGAGAGCGAGAGAGAGAGAGAGAGAGAAGAGGAGCGCAGAGGCGAGAGGCAGGAGAGAGCAGATGAGAAGGAGTACGATCGAGAGAGAAGGACGAGGAGAAAGTTGGGAGAGAGAGAATGAGAGGAATGACGAGTAATAGCTCGATCGAGTAGAATCGCGAGAGAGAGAAGAATTGAGAGAGCTGCTGAGAGAGAGAGAGAGAGAAGAGAGAGAGAGAGATGAGAGAAGAGACGGAGAGAGAGAGAGAGAGACGAGACGGTGGCGGGAGAGAGAGAGGAGAGAGAGAGAGATGAAGAGGAGAGAGAGAGAGACGAGAGAGAGAGAGTTAAGAGAGAGGAGAGAGAGAAATTGAAGACAAGCGAGACAAGGCGAGAGAGAGAGAGGAGAGAGAGAGGACGAGAAGGAGAGAGAGAGATGAGAGAGAGAGAGAGAGAGAGAGAGAAGAGAGAGAGGAAAGAAGAGAGAGATGTGAGAGAGAGAGAGAGGAGAGAGAGAGAGAGTGAGGAAGATAGATAGTGATAGATAGAGAGAGAAGGGAGAGAGATAAATAGAGGAGAGAGAGATAGAATGAAAGAGAGAGAGAAAGGAGGAAGAGGGAAGAGAGAGAGAGGAGGAGAGAGAGAGTGGACGTGAGAGAAGCAGAGAGAGAGAGAGGAGGAGAGAGGAGAGGAGAGAGAGGAAGAGAAGGAGATGAGAGAGAGAGAGAGGAGAGAGATGAGATGAGAGGGGAGGTGGAGCGAGATGAGAGAGGATGAGATGGAGAAGAGAGGGAAGAGAGGAGAGACGAGAGAGAAGGGAAGAAAGAAGAGATGAGAGAGAGAGAGAGAGAGAGAGAGAGGAAGATAGATAGATAGATAGATAGATAGATAGAGAGGTAGACAGAGACAGGGACAGATAGATAAATAGATAGAGAGAGAGGGAATGAAAGAGAGAGAGAGAGAGAGAGAGAGAGAGAGAGAGAGAGAGAGAGAGAGAGAGAGAGAGAGA
>NW_028234413.1:3854096-3859096 GCF_977035675.1 Penaeus japonicus
ATTATCAATATTTTCATTATTACTATCATCCTTATCAACCATTATCATTTTACTATTATCATTACTGTTATTACTACTGTTATCATTGTTATTATCATTATTACTGATACTATCATCATCACTGTTATCATTATTGATAATAGTAATCATTATTGTTGTTATTGTAGTGTTAGTATTATTAATATTGTCATTGTTATTATTATCATTATTTTTATTGTCATTATTATTATCATCATCACTATCATTCTACTATTGATCTTTTTGTTATTACCATTTTCATTATTGTTATTATCATTATCATTATTATTATAATTTTATGATTACCATTATTGTCATTCTGCGATTATCATTATTATTGTTAAGATTATCATCATCATTATTACTATTATTATCATCATCATAATTTTATCATTACTAATATTACTATCATTGTTATTGTTAATATTATCATTATTACTATTATTTTCATTGCTATTGTTATTGTTACAACTATAATCATTGTTACTATTATTATCATTGTTGCTATTATCATCATCATTATAATTATTACTATCATTATTATTGTTATTCTCTACATTATTTTCATCATCTTAATAATGATGATGATAAAGATATCGATTTTTGTTATAATATTTATCATTACTAATTTCCATCATCATAACCGCTATCATTATCATTATCATTGATATACTCATCTTTAATATAGATATCAGTATTGTTCTTATTATCATCATTATTCTTTCATTGTCATTATCAACCTTATTATCATTGCTTTTTATCATTATTATCATACTCATTATTAATATCATTGTTTTTTTATCACTATTATCATTATCATCATTATTATCATGTTTTTTATCATTATTATCATACTCATTATTAATATCATTGTTTTTTATCACTATTATCATTATCATCATTATTATCATGTTTTTTATCATTATCATCATTGTTTTTTATCATTATTATCATCATCATTATTATCATTATTATCATTATCACCATTATCATCATTGTTTTTTATCATTATTATCATCATCATTATTATCACTATTATCATTATCATCACTATTATCATCATTATCATTGTTAATGATCATTTTTATCATCATCATTATTAGAATCTTGTCTTGTCAACCATAATCATCCTTCGCTTCTCTTTTTCTCTCCACTTATAGGAAAAGTGGAAGGGCAAAATATGGATCTATTTATATAACAACATCTTGTTTGTCACTAACTGACTTATCTTCATATAACATCTTACGGTCACGCAAACAAACAAGTAAACAAAACAACCGACAAAAGCAGAACAAAAACAAAAATCAAATACATTAAAAATAACACTCGTATGAAAAAAGAAAAACAAAAATAGCAAAGAGAGAGAGAGAGAGAGAGAGAGAGAGAGAGAGAGAGAGAGAGAGAGAGAGAGAGAGAGAGAGAGAGAGAGAGAGAGAGAGAGAGAGAGAGAGAGAGAGAGAGGAAAAGAGAGGAGAGAGAGAGGGAAGAGAAAGAGAGATAGGAAGAGAGGGAAGAGAATGAGAGATAGAAGAGAAGATAGATAGATAGATAGAGAGAGAAGATAGAGAGAGACAGAGAAAGAGAGAGAGAGAGAAGAGAGAGAGAAGAGAGAAGAAAAAGAAGATGAGGAAGATAGACAGAAGATACATAGACATACAGACAGACAGATAGATAGATAAATAAAGAAAGAGAGAGAGAGAAAGAAAGAAAGAGAGAGAGAAAGAGAGATAGAGATAGAGACAGAAAAATAGAGAAAAAGAGAGAGAGAAAGAAAGAGAAAGAGAAAGAGAAAGAGAAAGAGAGAGAGAGAGAGAAAGAGAAAACAACAGACCCCAAGGAAGTTATTTCATGAGCTTCCCCTCCCACAAGAAAATAACTTCATTAACGCGAGCCAATGAGAAAAAGAGACTGCCGGAGGGAAAAGTCTTGCTCGGACTGACAGCGAGGAATTCACAAGATTTTTCATCAATTGCAATCAATGGAGGGAGAATATTTACGAGAAAACAAAGGTATTATTGGTGATGGTGAGGGTGGTGTTGGTTGATAGTGGTGATGGTGATGCGGAAGATGATGGTGATATTGGTGATGATGATGGTGATGTTGATGATAATGATGGTGATGTTGATGATAATGATGGTGATATTGAAGATGATGATGGTGATATTGATGATAATGATGGTGATATTGAAGGTGATGGTGATGGTGATGATAATGATGATGATTACAGTGATTATAACGATAACATTGTTGATGATAAGGATGATGATAGTAATGACAATAGCAATGATATTAAGAATAAGATATGATATTGATGGTAATTACGATAAGAATGATAAGAATGATAATGGTAATAACAGTATAATAATAATAATAAAGATAAGAATGATAGTAATAACAGTAGAAATTATAATAATGGTTGCAGCAACAATGATAGCGATGATTATGATAGTATAATGATAATAATGATAGTGGTAATAATGATGATAGAAATAAAACCTATTAAGATAATGATAGTGATGACAAATGGCAAATAACAACGGTATTTACTGCTCTTAGCATCATAAACCATCATCCACGTTCTCAACATCATTATTATCATTATTGCACTTGCAACACTAATCATCACCGTTAATATCATAATCATCATGGGTATTAGTATTTACGTTATCATCAGACATTTAGTCATATAATAATCATCATTACCAATACAGATGATTTCAATGTAAATCCCAATAAATATCTGAAATTACAGAACATTTCGAAAGCCTTTTAGAACTGAATACACATCATATTCATTATATACATCATTTGAAAAAAACATAAAATATTTCGAAAACATTTTAGAACTGAATACACATCATTATACACATTCATTATACACATCATCTGAAAAAAAAAAAAAAAAAAAAAAAAAAAAAAAAAAAAAAAAAATATATATTATATATTATATATATATATAATATATATATATATATTATTATATATATATTCTCTCTTACATCAAAATGGCCACGAACCAAAATCATTGAGATCCGCGCTTTTGACATCAATACCACAACCACACTCTTTTAACTGTTTTGAAGAACTTGTATTGCACCGAGAGTGGTCTCAGTTGCACTTTCAATGCTAGTCTTGCAGTTCCTGAATTATGTGCGGACTTGTCCTTTCAAAATATCCACACAGAGTGTAATCAGGCCTCAAGTTCGGCAATCTTTCAGGCTTCTAAGTTCATGGAAATGAATTTGTCATTGAGAAACTCTTAGACGGAGGCAAGGCTAAAGTTTCTTCAGATTTTTCCTCGGGCCATATCATCATCATAATCATCATCATCATCATCATCATTTTCATTGTGTTGTCTCAGTGACAGTGTCTTGTGTTTACCTTTAATGTTATAATAGAGCAGTAATTAATAAATATCATATATAAAGGCGCGTCTTATATGTATAATCTATATATCTATGTCTATATCTATTATATATCTATCTATTATCTATATATATCTATAATAAAAGGGGCCGTCTATCTATCTATCTACCTATCTATCTATCTATCTATATCTATCTATCTATCTATCTATATATCTATCTATCTATCTATCTATCTATATCTATCTATCTACCTATCTATATATATATGCATATAAATTTCATCATTCCATCCTTTCACTATCAACAATACACAAAACGCACTCGAGAAAGAAGAAGCAAAACACAACAACAGTGAAAACAGGAAAACATCAAACCTTGACGTGAAAAAAAACGAAAAAAAAAACAAAACGACACGCCTCTACACGTATCTTGTGGCCCTTATAAGTATGAGGATATTTTGGCTTCCGCTCGGACCTTGTTCCCTTCACTCCTTCCGTCTCCCTTCCTGTTCTCTGGGCTTTATTTGGTAACGCTTATCACGTCTATGCACCTTCGTCTTGACATTCACTTCTCACTCTACTTCTTTTTCTTTTTCTTATTGTTCTTCTTGTCTCTTTCTACCTCTCTATCTGTCTATCTGTCTATTTCTCTATCTCTCTCTCTCTATTTCTCTCTCTACATCTACCTTTCTCTCTCTCTCTATCTGTCCATCTATCTATCTATCTATATATAGATTTTATATATAATATATATCTCTATCTCTCTCTCTCTCTCTCTATATTATTTGATATAGTTTCTTAGATATAGATATCTATTTCCTACCTTCCCTATCTCCTCCCACTTTCTCTCTCTCTCTCTCTCTCTCTCTCTCTACAAATTTCCAAATTTCCCTTTCACTTCCCCAACGACACTTAACCCCTTCATAACCCCTTTCATAATCACTTCCTCCTACTTGCTCATCATTATATCTTCCTTAAATTAGCCTTGTCATGAACCCATCCATTTTCCATCAAGGTTCACCAGTGAGTTCTCCCTCTTCTGTCATCACCTGTCATCGCGTTATAACTACCTCTCCCCCCCTTCCCTTCCCTGCCCTTCGACCCTTCCCTCCTTCCCTCCCATCCCTTCCCCTCCCCTCCTCCCATCGGCTCTACCCCTCCTCTCCCCCTCCCCTTCAACCCTAACCCCCCTCCCTTCCCCTCCTCTCCCCTTCAATCCTCCCCCTCCCCTCCCCCTACACTACCTCTTCTTGATTCTAGGCCTATTTAAACAACCTTTAGGCTTAGCGGTTGCTTTCATTAATTTTGTCTTATCGTATCTGTGCTTCCGTTTCTTCATTTTGTAGTTCCTCTTTCTTATATAGCATGGCATAGTTGCTGAAAAGGGGAAAGAGTAATATTCAAATAGTCAAAAATAAATAATAAAATAAGTTCTTGGACAGCACTCTACGTATAAGCAAAGACCCTCCTCCTCCTCCCCCTTGCCCCCGGCCCCCTTGAAGAAGAAGAAGAAGAAAAAAAAAAAAAAAACTTGCTAAACACAATGATTACGTTTACCTCAAATTCAAACCAATAAGTAAACAAATCTACGAGAATAAACATGAGCGTTTTTTTT
>NW_028234413.1:3909096-3914096 GCF_977035675.1 Penaeus japonicus
CGATTAAGTCTTTGCTCCGGGAAGCGTTGCTCGAAGGCCTTAAACTGTTTAGAAGTTCCGGTTGAGTTTGAGTTACGTTAGAAATATCTGATGACATTGGATGCTTGTTTGGACAATTCGATGTTGACACTTCATGATCTGGAAGACTTCTTGAGGATGATGGTATCGGAATGGGGTTAATTAGACTCTTTGCTTATTCCCTTGACACACCTGAGGATCTGTGGATATAATTTCATATTTCCTGAAAATTAGCTTAGATGGATTTTTTTTTAAAATAATGCAACCAGTTTGTGCAACGTATCACTCCTTGCTTTTCTTTCAAAGGTGTGATCGTGGGTATAAATAGTCTTAAACTATTTTCATTAGGTCTTTACATATGTCAATTCCCTGCCTTAATTCTATTACTAAATCTCCATAACAACAATCATCTTTATGGCGCCTGGAGAGGTTAGAAAATGTTATTGCTTGATTGGCTACGCTGACAATTGCAGAGGATAGATGATTGTCTCAAAACCATCAAAGATTCGTATTTGCTTATATTCCCGAGACCCTTTACTATCGCTCCATATCTTAACCAACTTGCTTCTCTGCAACACTAATTTTCTGGTCTTCGGAGAGCTACTTCAATTACTGAGGTGTAATGATCTCAGTAGAAGTGTGATGGATAATTTCATTCAAATCTCCAAATTAGATAATCAATTTAGATTCAAATATGCTGTTTCATTAAAATCAAGGGTATGGTAAGGGTAGATCGCTCTGTACACGATTTCGTTTTTTGGCGCGCAGTACTTGCAAGGCATTCTAAATCTTGCTCATAATATGTAAGATTTCTAGTTAGTTGGTAGTTTATCGGTGATATAACCAAATCAGTTCATCCCATGGCCTGCCACGTTCACCCAACGCCTTTAGATGGACGGGGTAATTGATCACGAGAGTTAGAATTACGATCCGTACTGATAGGTATCAATATCAGAGTACTAATTGCTAGCATTCATACTTGGAGACTCGTTGGGTACAAGTGACAATAAGTGGATATTTAGAACACTTGCTACCTTAAAGGTTTTGAACTTTTTTTTCTCATTTATTGCTTCAGTTCCAGAATATTATAAGGTTGGATACCAGGGAGGCTTTTTTCATTCCCTCTTGATTTTTTTTTTCAACTCAAATTTTCCCGCCTACCTCCATGAACAAATTTTACGACCAAATATGCAGGAAGATGATCCCAGAGGAATCTCAAATATCTCTCTCGCTTACCCTATTTCTATAGACGTGAAATCCTTCCTTTGGGCTTAAAGGATCCAAACTACCAGCACCCCTTGTGGCACTGCCCGCACGGTTCCCATACACGTCTAAGATTACTCTACAAAAGTGGGAAGCCGAGCAGTTCTACGAAAAGAAGTGTAGCAAACATTTTTTTTTTCTTGGCATGGAATGTCTTCGGGAATCTTGGTGTTGATGAGAACTCCCTTTAAAGGAAAGTCAAGTGTTAATTAAGAGGCGTTTGGCATAAAAGTGACAGAATTTTCGAGACTATACTTGATGTGATAAGAATCGTGATATAGCCAGATCTTGAGCAGTGGTTTACGATAAACGTTTTCTTAGCGGAGTGATATGCCAGGTTATCCTGCAACAGGTATCCTACAACGAAAAGCCTTTTCGGCGGTCCTCCTTATCTTCGCTGGAGGGTTCGATGTCGCTGCTGCATGACATCAGTTCAGTGAGATTTGCAAAATTTATAGTTAGGCAACACGCTTCATATATGACTTACCCGTGCCACGTTTTTTTTTTCAATTTTTTGTCTGTTATTATGTTATCTTTCTTCATTCTATATCTACCTAATTAGCATCGCTTTCATTTTTTTTTTTTATTATTAAGTAAGATACCACGGAGATGATGTTGCATCATATAACAAGATAACAGCGCTTAAAGTCTTCCCCTTGCCACATTCATATCTCGGACTACATTAGTCATTACATTATGAATTTCTAAGATTTGGGTTAAGGTTACAAGGAGCTCGTATCACCATATCAACTTTATATCTATCCGCCAACTGTTATTGTGGCGTCTTCATTCAGTCTAAAACATCAACTAGCCTTCTTGTTATAAGTAGTTCGTAATTTATAACAACGTTCTTGTTATAGTAGCTCGTAATTCATGACAACGTTCTTGTTATAAGTAGCTCGTAATTTATAACAACCTTCTTGTTATAATAGCTCGTAATTTATAACAACGTTCTTGTTATAGTAGCTCGTAATTCATAGCAACTTTCTTCTTATATGTAGTTCGTAATTCATAACAACCTTCTTGTTATAGTTGCTCGTAATTCATAGCAACTTTCTTTTTATAAGTAGTTCGTAATTCATAACAACCTTCTTGTTATAGTAGCTCGTAATTCATAGCAACTTTCTTTTTATAAGTAGTTCGTAATTCATAACAACCTTCTTGTTATAGTAGCTCGTAATTCATAACAACTTTTTTGTTATGCTTTAAGTAGCTCGTAATTCATAACAACCTTCTTGTTATAAGTAACTCGTAATTCATAACAACTTTTTTGTTATGTTTTAAGTAGCTCGTAATTCATAACAACCTTCTTGTTATAAGTAGCTCGTAATTCATAACAACTTTTTTGTTATGCTTTAAGTAGCTCGTAATTCATAACAACCTTCTTGTTATAAGTAGCTCGTAATTCATAACAACTTTTTTATTATGCTTTAAGTAGCTCGTAATTCATAACAACCTTCTTGTTATACATCTCTCGTACCTCATGTCGTGTTCAAATTTATAAATCAGTCTACTTGCTTCTTATTCGGTCAATAACAATGACAAATCCACGTTTCAGGTTAGGTCAGCTAGTTAGTTGAGTAGTCTTCCTTCAGTGTATAACGAAAAGTATATTGTTGCACGTAAAATTGAACTTAAATTGTATCCCATATTGTGAGGCAACACAGCTCTCATAATAACTGGATCCCTATTATGTTCATATCTAAATCTACTGTTACCATCCGGTTGTATTCCTTCTCGGTATATAACATGAAAATTACGATTATCATTATACTTCATCTTCAATCATATAACATCAACATGGAAAGTATAAAGAAACCGAAAAAGGAATTAATATGCATCTAACCGCTCCCACATCTATATTCCAGCCCTATTGTGGCCATAAGCTCATCTTCCTGGAATCTTCAACAATCAAATTAATGTGTTTTGTATTGCATTTTGCAAGAGTGAGGTAACATGAAACCTATATCACCACATTTACAGTGAGATGCCTCAACTCTGTACGCTTGCTATATCTACATCTCAAAATATTACTGGCATCATGTTTTTTTTTTCCCTCCGAGGTCTTATTGATAATGAAGTGACATGAGACTCATGTCATATCCTTGCCGCAATTATATTCCTGTGTGATCCTATCGTCGCTTCTTCCTTCTCAGTCTATTACGTGATACTTGAAGGTATTATCATTGCAACATTTATCGTATTGCAGAACTTAGACAATACATAACCTATTACTTTATATAAGTCAGTTTGATGATAATATTACGATATTTTTTCATTGGTCCAAAGCATTCAAATTTTGAATACTTTAAACAATAATGCTTATAATTATAATGATTATAATGATGGTAATAATGATAATTATAATAATAACAACCACAATAATAATACAAATAATAATAACGAGAATAATGATAATGAAAATAACAACAACAACAATGATAATGATGATGATAATGATAATAATGACAATGATAATGATGATAATAATGATGATAATGACATTGAAAATGATAATGATAAAATTAAAATAATCAATATTATCATTATTTCACAATTTGTGTGATGTATCATTGAACTTAGATTACAGCATTTCTATTAAGGTAACACATCTATATTCATACATGACCTATCCTTCCTCTATTTATGCTTCAAGTTTTCTGTTCCTATCACTTCATCCTACTTTGGTCTATTACAAAGTAATATTATAATCCTTATTGCTCCTGTGTGTTCTTCTTTTAACACACACTTTCTATATCCTACCTCTACCACACCATGTGACCTCTCCCACATCATGTCCTGCCTTGGTATTGTGTTCTGCTCCTGTTGTTGTTGTTGTTGTTGTTGTTGTTCTTCTTCTTCTTCTTGAAAAAAAAAAAAAAAAAACTCTTACAAGAACAAACTATACTCTAAACAACACCTCCTACTCAATAACAAGACGGAGTTCAGGCTACTCATTACGTCCTCCTCGTCAGTCTATAACATGAGAATTACGATGATGCTTCTTATTAGTGCAACATGTATAGTGAGGCAACACAGCTCTCATAAATCTGAGTCCTGACACATCATATTTCAGTTGCTGGTGCCGCCATCACGCCGCTTTTCTCCTTAGACTAATAACATCAAGATTTTTGTTAAGATTACTGCATAGTTTATGGCGAGGTCACACTATACTTATACTATGGCTTACCCTCACCATGTTGATAGTTCATTTTGCTGTTGGTGTTATGTTGTCTTTCCCTTTTCTGTTGCTAATGTATTAAATGTTGTCGTGTTTTTCAAAATATGGTTGTACGCTACATACCTTTTCAAAATTCTAGCAAGGAAAATTACTTTAATTATCGTTATTATCATCATTATTATTATTATCAGTATCATCATTATTATTATCATTGTTGTTATTATTATTATCATTGTTGTTATTATTATCATTATTGTTATTTTCAGCATTATTATTATTATCATTATTGTTATTATCATTATTATTATCATGATTACTACTACTATCATTATTATCATCATCATCATTGCTATAATCAAAGAACTAGTATTGAAGTAACATAAACTCCGAGTATCATTATCACTGAAAATGTATAGTGAAGCAACATAGGTCACCCACAAGACCACATATGTAATTGAAGCTTACAACAACCAAATCTGCATTACTAATATTGTAATTACATCTCGTTTTTGAGTTCAGTAATAGAAAACTTACCCTA
>NW_028234413.1:3924096-3926596 GCF_977035675.1 Penaeus japonicus
TTTTGATTGATTAACAAATTAACGAATTCAGTACATCATATAACAGCTCAGATAAAAGACATGAAACACTCAAGTAATAAGTCAGAGATTCAATGAACTTCAAGAAAAACGTCCTGTTCAAAAGTATCTCCAGAAACAGGAAATAAGAAAGAAAAAAAAGAAAGAAAAAAGAATAAAGAAAAAGAAAAAAAAAAGTAATTCAAAATAGTACATTCACATTAGACACACGTTACTCCCTGAGAAAAAAAAAATCTTTCCAACTAGGTTTTGCAACAGACGTATGTCAGTTCTACCACAGAGTAACAACACCCCACCCCCACCCCTACCCCCTCATACAAGAATGGGTGCCTTCTACACGGTCGACCTAAACTTCCCTATTTCTGGCGACCTGTTACAGACCTTGTTCCGGCCTACCTACAGGTCACTCTCTCCTCTCTCTCTCTCGTTCTCAATCCTCTCCCATATCTCTTTCCCATCTCCTCTCTCTCTCTCTCTCTCTCTCCCTATTTTCTTTCTCTCTCTATCTCTCGCACTCTCCCTCTCTCTCTCTCTTCTCTCTCCACTCCCCCCCCCTCTCTCTCTCTCTCTCTCTCTCTCTGTTTCTCCCCCCTCCCCCCCCCTCTCTCTCTCTCTCTCTCTCCCTCTTTCCCTCTCTCTCTCTCTCTCCTCCTCTCCCCCCCCCCCCCCTCTCTCCCCTCTCCTCTCTCTCTCTCCCCCCCCCTCTCTCTCTCTCTCTCTCGCTCTCTCCTCCCCTCCCCACCTCTCCCTCTCTCTCTCTCTCTCTCTCTCTCTCTCTCTCTCTCTCGCTCTCCCGCACTCCCCCCCCATCTCTCCCTTTCTCTCTCTCTCTCTCTCTCTCTCTCTCTCTCTCTCCCTCTCTCCCGCCCCCCCCCCCCCCTCTCTCTCTCTCAGCGGAAGCGATAATCCATCAGAAGTCTGTCAGTTCTCAAGGGATAATTAAGAATCCTGATTGGCTCGTGTTGTATCCCTCTGGGAAGGCTGGGAATGTGTGCTGATTCTAAAGAGTATTTTGAAAATAGTTATTAAAAACACTGAAATATATACACGCACGGACGCATGCTGTTACACACACACACACACATACACATACACACAAACATACACACACATATATACATACATATATATATATATATATATATATATATATATATATATATATATATATATATATATGTGTGTGTGTGTGTGTGTGTGTGTGTGTGTGTGTGTGTGTGTGTGTGTGTGTGTGTGTGTGTGTGTGTGTGTCTGTGTGTGTGCATGCAAGTTAGCAGAGACACAGCTGTACAAACAGACATCTAAACGGATTGCATGGCACATCCACACATCCACAATATAAGTCAGACACTCCTAAGTATTCCCACTGCAGATCACGGCGTCTGGTCTTCATAAACTGCTATTTATCATCTTATTGGAGGAAAGGCAAGGGAATTGGATTTCCGGGAATATTAATATTCCTTTGATCACATAAAGTGCTGCGAAGGCCACTGGACATAAATTAATTCAGGAGCTTCATTTTAACATGTTCGCGAATCTTCAATCATTATAATGTAGAAGAGATGATTGTATATGCATAGAGAAAGGCACAGCGTAGATGATGGACGGAGAATGATGGACAGATAGATAGGAAGGTGGATAGATAAAAGGAGAAGGTTAGCTAAAGTGATAATTACAAGAATAAACATAGATTACTTCATGAACCAAAAAGATAGTTATGTCACTAATACACTGAGAGGGGAAATATCAGAAGAAAACAAATCAATACCTTTTAGTTAAGAATTCCCTTCTCCCCCCCCCCCATTCCCCATCCCTTCATCCCTCTGCCCTCCATCGCCCCCATTCCCCATCCCTCCTTCCCCCCCCCCCCCCATTCCCTGGTTCCCAAAGATCAATATGTTTACACTCAGAATGCTGTTTTTTTTTTTCTTTCTTTCTTTCTTTCTTTTTTTTTCTTCTTTTTTTTTTTAACATCGAGGTAGGGTAAAAGGGAGTGAACTTAATTCTCGAAGTTTCATACAGTTTTGGTCGTAGTTTGGGGAATGTCTGAGATTCAAAAGGTCTTGTCGACGGTGCTTTTGTTTGTATGTAATGGCTTGCATTATCTTAATGAGAAAGTGGAATTTGGAAATTTTCGCAATCTATGAAATGTGCAATTGTTCTGTCTTACTCAGACATATTTCCGACTGTAATTAATGGCAAGACCTTTAGATCGATAAGAGGCTTCCAGAAAGAGTATATAGCCGGTAAGCAACCTGTTGCAAATGAACAATATGTCAAGCACTGACTCTCTTACTCTGCAAGAGGAAATCCTGTTTCTGAAAGTGGAATTAATGACAGTGATGATGAAAACATATATCATGACTTCATTAATGAGAAATGATAAAATGCAGAGAAAAACATAATTGCAATAGTATTACTATGAATGATGCAACTAAGGGAAATAATTCTAACAACGATAGCATTATCTGAATGATAATAT
>NW_028234413.1:3949096-3951596 GCF_977035675.1 Penaeus japonicus
CCAATGATGAATATAATATCAAAACAATAATCTCCGAACACGAATTACAAATATGGCTCAATGATACTGATAAAAAGGACACCGGTTATAGGAAGTAATGACAATAATATTATTACATCAGCTGATTATTATAATTCAAGTGATTGCAACAATAAAAAAGTGGTAATATGAATAATGTAATTGAATATGGCGTCGAATTGTAATAACAGCCTAATCTTAAAATAATATTGTCAATGATAACAAAAGAAGGAGTAAAAATATCATTGTTTCTGCTAAGATGATAATGATAGTGATAATAATGATGATGATAATGAAACTGATAATGATAATGATGATGATAATGAGTGATAATGGTGATGATAATGATCATGAAAATGATAATGAGGATGATAATGAGTGATAATGATGATGATAATGATAATGAAAATGATGACGATAATGATAAAGATAATGATGATAATTATAATGAAAAGGATGATAATAGTAATGATGATGATAAAGATAATGATAATTGTGATATTGATAATGACGATAATGGTAACAATGACAAAAGCTGTAAAAATGATAATGATAATTATAATCATAATGATAATAATAATAGCTCTAATGATAATGATAATGATAATAGATCTAATGATAATGATAGTAATAGTAATGATAATGATGGTAATATAAATGATTAAAATGATAATGATAATGATATCAATAATGATAACAATAATATTAAAGATGATAAAAAAGACAGCAACAACACCAAAATCTACAACACCACTAGTCATAATATAATCAACGTAGGTAATATATAATAATTTTGATCTTGTGAAATGGAAATATGTATCAGAAACCGGTTTATGTATATATATGTATATATATATATATATATATATATATATATATATATGTGTGT
The DNA here is from genome assembly GCF_977035675.1 of Penaeus japonicus. Lineage (NCBI taxonomy): Eukaryota > Metazoa > Arthropoda > Malacostraca > Decapoda > Penaeidae > Penaeus > Penaeus japonicus. The sequence goes on from NW_028234413.1 coordinate 3,950,004, forward strand.
GTGTGTGTGTGTGTGTGTGTGTGTGTGTGTGTGTGTGTGTGTGTGTGTACGTATTCATCTATATATATATATATATATATATATATATATATATATATATATATATATATATATATATATATATATATATGTATATATATATATATATATGTATATATATATATGTATGTATATATATAAAGTATTTTGTAGAGAAAGAAAACGTGAATCACAGTGTATAGAACTGTGTTCGTGTGTGTGTATATATATGTATGCCTTAATAAGGTTTTACAACATTTTCCAATAAAGTTCTATACACTGTGATTCACGTTTTCTTTCTCTACAAAATACTTTTTATTTCAACTCAACAGGACAACGGGAAAGGTGTGAGCCGCAGCTTTTAGTCGAGGTGCCACTCCCTATGCTAGCCTGAGCGATGGCACACCTGTCAATCAACAGCGGTGCCTAGACTCCTTTCCATAGCGGCTATATCTCTGTTAGGTAAACTGGGCGATGTATTTTAATTTCTATGTCGGATCTTCTCTACGTCAAACTCCTTGCAGAGCCTGTGGCATTGGAAAAAGGGGACTTATAAGTATGTTTATATGTGTTGTGCGATTGTTTTGCTCGGAGAGAAGAGAGTATGTCACGTGGGTTTAGTGATCGAAGCTGGCATGCAAATAAGGAGACATACGTAAGCGCGTTGGTCTTCTGTCAGAAATGTCAACATTCAACAGCTATTAACAAGCAAAGTTGCATCGAGAAGATAGTTTTCTGCCCTGACAGTCATGGAAAGAAAATCAGGAGCAATATTCGTAATTGATGGAACCCAAACGTAATAGACTTATGGATATTTGCATAATCTTTATGGAATATAACCTGATGATTGGAGACAAAATGTGAAAGTTTCAAGAAACACTAATACAGCAAAATTAAAAAGAATAGTCCCTAAAGAAAAAAGGGATAGGAGAGAAAAGCAAATGGAATGTGCAGTTTAATTACTAAAAGATTCTATTTACGGATGCAAGTAGGCAACATTTTCTAGAAATTATATTTGTTGCAGTTTGGACCTCGATCTATTGTGCTACTAAGAGCAAGGATACTTTGAAAAAAATAAAAAAAAATAAAATCCAGATCTGAGGGTAGAAATTAAACGAGAGTACAACTATTGCAAGATCATCAGACCACACCAATCAAAATATTGCAAGAATAAAAAAAAAAAAAAAATCAATGCTTACATCAAGACTGAAATCGGCTCTCGCTGGATGATTATCAAGAAGCTTATGAATTGCCAATCGTCATTTTATATGTGCAACCAGCAAACTGAAGGAATGAGCTATAATGGCGTTTACCGGAAACATTCAGCAATGCTCGCAGGTTATCAATCTTTTGTATATTTCTTAAAAGCAGAGTGGGATGATGACTTAAAGTTCTAGTTACATAACATTGTGGGAATCAATTCATATGCAGACATCAAGTATTATATACCAGAACGCAACGGGAGAAATGCCCCTAATCTATGTATGTGAAAAAAAAAAAAAAAATCCGAAGATGGTACCAATACTTCAGACCCTAACTTACGCTTTGCTTCAGCATGACTGACATGGCTAAGGC
>NW_028234413.1:3977168-3982168 GCF_977035675.1 Penaeus japonicus
TATCTATATATATATATATATATATATGTGTGTGTGTGTGTGTGTGTGTGTTTTGTGTGTGTGTGTGTGTGTGTGTGTGTGTGTGTGTGCGTGCGTTTGTGTGTGTGTGTGTGTGTGCGTGCGTTTGTGTGTGTGTGAGTGTGTACATTCAGCTGGCTGATACATGAAGGCAACCTATAATGGAATCGCATTTTAGGTGTGATTTCGAAAATCTATTTCCCACAAAAAAGGGAGTGGTTAATTTGGCTAATCAGGGAGATACGAGAGAGCGGTTGGTTTTAGGCAAGGGAGGAGGTAGACTGTAGCTGATTAGGAAGTGATTACTGATACAGAAATTTCGTTATAATTAGGTCATGTTTACTATCCACTTTGGCTGTTGTTGTTTTCATTTCATCATTATTTTTCAACAGTATCATTTCATCTTTATTATCAACTTTATCCTTATCACATTATTATCATTATCATATTAATTATCAAATTATTGATTATCATCATTATTATCAACATTATCATTATTATCAACATTATCATTATTATCAACATTATCATTATCATCATTATTATCATTATCATCATTATTATCAACATTATCATTATCATCATTATTATCAACATTATCATTATTATCAACATTATCATTATTATCAACATTATCATTATTATCAACATTATCATTATCATCCTTATTATCACTATTGGTATCATTACTTTTATTATTATCATTATTATTATCATCATCATTATTGTTATTACTACTACTGCTAATTCAGTTATCATCATTATCATTATTGTTACTATAATTATCATTATTGTTGTTTGCCAATATTATCATTAAGATTGTTAACATTTTTATCATTTTTTATAATCATCATTATGTTATAGTTTTTTTATGAATATTATCACTATTACCATCATTACTGTCATTATCATTATTGTTATCAATGTTATCATCATTATTACTATCATTACTATTATCATCATCGTTAATACCATTATTATTATCATTGTTATCATTATTGTTATTATTGTAATCATTATCATTATCATTATTGTTATCATCATCAATAGCATCATTATTATTACTGTCATCACCATTATCATTAATATCATTACTGATATTGTTATTACTAATACCATTATCAATATCATTTATACTATTACCATTATCATCATTACCACTATTATCATCATTACTATCTTTATTATCAATATCATCATTACTCTCATCATTATCAATACTATCATTATAAATATAATCATCATCATCATCATTATCAATATAATTATTGCTATTACAATTTTCAATATCATCATTACTATTATCATTATCAATATAATTTATATTATGATCATTATCAATATTATCTTATTATCATCATTATCAATATTATTTTTTATCATCATTATCAATATAATTATCATCATCAATATAATTATTGCTATTATCATTTTCAATATTATCATCACTATGATCATCATTAATATTATCATTATTGTTGCTTTCATAATACTGTTTACTTAATGAGGCTGTTATGCACCATTCTGCTAATTAGATTTCTTTGAGACCCAGCGTGACTTCATTTTATGAGAGGAAGGTAATTCTTTTTTTTTTTTCTTTTCTTTTCTTCTGCTCCTTTCTTTTCCGTTTGAAATCCACGAACATCACTCCCCCTCAAGCCGAATAACGTGATGTTTAGATCATCTCTGTATCATCACATCAATCATCCAAACTCCAAGAAATTCCGAGGCTCAGTAATCAGTAAGAACGCACAAGTCCCCCTTAAACAATCAATACAGGTTCCTATTCCCGTTTTCTTTTTCGGCGACTCGTCGGCAAAACGATTGCAAATGTCAGCTTACTGGAGTGGCATTTGATAAGTATGAAACATAATAACCCTTCAGTACTGAGCAAGAGGCTTGCTTCCGTGCGTCATCTCTCAGGAGCAATATCAAAATTGTAGGAAAATGTATTTGCTCGTTCTCGTTTTTTTTTGAGGATCTCAGGTGCAGGAAGAGTGGAAGGAGGGTAACCTGTTCTGAGGGGATAGAGGGGAAGGGAACGGGGGCAACACGGGAAGGTTGTGTAGGGGGGGAAAGAGGTGGAGGGGGGGGAAGGGGGATAATCAGAGGGGAGGGGGGAGGGGGAAAGAGAGGGGAGGGGAAGGGGAAAGAGGGGAGGGGTAGGGGAAAGAGGGGAAGGGGTAGGGAAAAGAGGGGAGGGGGAGGGGAAGGGGAAGGGGAAAAAGGGGAAGGGGATAGAGGGGAGGGGAAGGGGTATGGGGTAGGGGAAAGAGGGGAAGGGAAAGGGGAAGGGGTAGGGGAAGGAGGTAACCTGTTCTGAGGGGAAAGAGGGGAGGGGAAGGGGATGGGGAAGGGGAAAGAGGCGAGGGGAAGGTGAAAGAGGGGAGGGGAAGGGGAAGGGGAAAGAGGGGAGGGGAAGGGGAAGGGGAAAGAGGGGAGGGGAAGGGGAAGGGGAAGGGGAAGGGCGAAGGGGAAGCACCAACACCCCCCCCCCCACCCCCCCCCCCAAAAAGAAAGGGAAGGGGAAGGGGAGGGAAGGAAGGGAAAGAGGGGAGGGGAGAAGGGGTAGGTGTAGGGGAGGAAAGCGAGGGGAGAGGGGAAGGAAGGGGAGGGGTAGGGGAGGGGGAGGGGAAGGGATAGGGGTAGGGGGTGGGGGGGGGGGGCCGAAAAAAAACAGGAAAGTGGCAAAATAGGGGAGGGGAAGAGGAAGGGGAAGGGGAAGGGGAAGGGGAAGGGGTAGGGGTAGGGGTAGGGGTAGGGGTAGGGGTAGGGGTAGGGGTAGGGGTAGGGGAAGGGGTAGGGGAAGGGGAAGGGGTAGGGGAGGGGTAGGGGAAGGGATAGGGGAAGGGGAAATAGGGGAGGGGAAGAGGAAGGGGAAGGGGTAGGGGAAGGGGTAAGAGGGAAAGGGGAAGGGGAAGGGGAAGGGAGGGTGTATTGTGTAAACTTTGATTTTTTCTGTTTGGTATGTGATCATGTTGTTGTTTTTTTGTTGTTTTTTCGTTCTTTCTTTTTAAGATGGATGTTCAGATTATCTTAAAATTTTCGAGGAAAAGATTTATTTGGAGGGATGCACATGTGAATTAAGACGATTGCAAGGATTGACAAGAAGTATTACCATTCTCGAAGGCCCATTTTTGTGTTTTGAGATGTTGTGTTTTGGGTGGTGGATTCATGGGGATGGTGGGAGTAGAGGAGGGGAGTTTATCACTTCTTGGCCAACCGCCCCTGCACCCCCCCCCCCCCCCCTTTACCTTCACCCCCATTCTAAGATCCCCTTTCCTTTCATTCCTCATCCCTCTTATACATTTTCAACGTTTCTTCTTCTTCTTCTTCTTTATCTAACCATTTGTTTCCCCCTCACTATCCCCTCCCCCTCCCCTTTCCTCACCCCCATAACCCCCTCCCCTTCCTCACCCCCTTAACCCCCCCCCTCACTTCACCATCCCCCTCCCCCCCTCGTCTTGACTTCCGCCTCCAAGAAGGCCGAATCGCCATGACGTCATCAGGCCCTCGTTCCCACACACAGCAAGAACAAGAACCGGAGACTTGCTCTTTGAGTCATGGGTTCCGTCGCTTGTTTGCGAACCGAAGGAACCGAAGACTTCGTTACAGACATACCTCAACGGAGATAAAGAGAGTTGGTGGGGAGAGGGGGGTGGAGGGATGGAGCGGGGGGGAAGGTTGTGGGTGGGAGGGATGGGGCGGGGGAGGAGGAGGAGGAGGGATGGGGCGAGGGAGGAAGAGGGATGGAGCGGGGGAGGAGCAGGAGGGATGGGGCAAGGGGGGTGGAGGGATGGAGCGGTAGGGGGGGGTGGGGGAAGGTTTTGTGATGGCTGTCTGTGGTTTTATTATGAGTATGTAGTCGTTATTTTTGAGGGATGAGGCATAGGAGTGTCTTTTCAATTATTACGTTCTCTTTATTTTGTTTTTTTCCCCCCCCCCCCACCCCTTGTATGATGTTGGTGTTGTTTTTATTATTTTATTTTTTTGATTTTTTTTTTGTTTTTTTTTTTTGTTTTGTGCACTTTTTTTATTTTTATTTTGGGATATTTGTTTTTATTTTTCGCGAGGGGGTATGTTGGGTTAGTGTGTGGTGCGATTTTTGTTGGGAGTAGTATTTTGTGTTGTTTGGGGGTTAGTGTATGTGGGAGGGTTGGGAGTGGGTTTTGAGCTGTTGGTTTGGAGGGGTTGGTTGAGTATTAGGGGTGGAGTGTTTTTGTTGTATTGGGGGTGGGAGTAGGGTCGAGGCGTTTGGAGGTGTTAGTGTATGAGGAAGTGGGGTGTAGTGTTATATGATATGTGTGAGTTGTGTTTGAGGCGGGGTGTGTGGGTAAGTGGTTGTAGGTGTGTTGTTATTTGAGTGGGTGGTTTTGTGTTTGGTGGGATTTGAGGGGGGGGTGGGGAGGTGTAGGTTGTGTGTAGGGTGGGGTGGGGGCTGTGTGAGGGTGAGTTGGGGGGGGGTTGCGAGGGTGGTGTGGAATGGAGAGGGGTAGTGATGGGGTTGGGGGAATGGGAGGTAGTTTATGGTGGTTGGTTGGTTGGGTAGTTAGGTTGTGTTGTAGTTTGAATTTTATTGGTGTGTAGTGAGGTGGGTGGGAGGGATGGGGCGGTGTGGAGTGAGTGGGGGTGTTGGGGGGTTGGAGTGTGGTTGGGTTATTATTGTGGGGTTGTGTAGGTAGGGTTGTGGAGTGTGTGTAGTGTGGTGGAGGATTTGTTGTTTCTGTGAGTGTTGGTTTGTTGTTGTGTGTGTGTTGATAGTTGATGGGGGGGGTGTGAGTGTTGTGTTATTGGGTAAGGTGGGGGGGGGTGTTTAGGTATGGAGTGGTTAGGGTGGGAGGTGGGAGGTTGGGGTTTGAGGGGGTTGTATATGTGGGAGAGTGTGGTGTGTTGTGGAGTTAGGTATTTTGGTATGGGGGAGGATGTGTGGGATTGGTGTTGGGGAGGTGGTAGGGGTTGAGATATAGGGGTGTGTTGGAGTG
>NW_028234413.1:3987168-3988222 GCF_977035675.1 Penaeus japonicus
AACAATGATAATAAAACAATAATGATATTACTAATAATGAGTGTTAACCTATATGATAGTAAAATTAAGTTACAAGTACAATTAATGATGATGATGTTGATTGATTATTAAAAGGATTAATGATAATAACAGATAATAATAATGAATAATAATACACCAATTTCATTATGGGAGTATTTTAGACCATTCCCCCACCCCCCACCATCTCCAACTCATTATGTATCCGCAATTTATTTAGGATAGACTGCATAGACGTAAAGCTAGTAAAGGTGATAAAATGATAAACAAAAGTCTAAGGAACCCTTACCCTGAATTTAATTAAACACATAAGATACTTCACTCCAGAAGTATCTATTTTTTATCTAGATATTGAGACGAGCTACAGTTATTAATAAGCTAAATAAACAAGCACATGAACAAAGAAAGAAAGAAAGAAAAGGAAGAGGAAGATAGGAAAGAAAACAAAGAAGAAGATAGGAAAAAAAGAAACAAGAAGATAGGAAAGAAAGAAAAAAGAAGAAGAAGATAGGAAAGAAAGGAAAATTGAATACATCCGTCAGAATAGAGCAAAATTCAGCTAATATTTCCAAAGACCAATTCCCAAGAAGGGGTGAAAAGAATTCAGACGCCACAGAAGTATAGCCGTTTGTCACGAGCCAACGAGGTAAGCATCCACTCTCCGTGAGGCAATCGCGGGAGATAAAGAGGGCAATGAGAGAAGATCTACAGCATCATCTGTACTTAAGAAACCAGGCTTCCATACTGAGTCAAAAAAAAACGGGCACAGTGTTTCTTCTTCTCAGTGCCGATTTGTCTCTGTTCGAGTCTGTCTTTAAATCTCGCCGAAGATTCTGCGAAGAAGTGAGTTGGACTTGGCCAATATGTGAACGAGGAGACTTTAGCACTTGCTTTTCTTGCGAGAGTTTGGTGTGTTATTGGTGTGTTAAAGGTGTGTTCTTGGTGTGTTTTTGGCGTTTTATTGGTGTGTTATTAGTGTGTTATTAGTGTGTTATTGATGTGTGGGGAGAAGTGAGTTGGACTTGGCCAATATGTG
>NW_028234413.1:4008322-4010822 GCF_977035675.1 Penaeus japonicus
ACTCTCTTTCACCCTTCGTCCTTTCCAACCTCCTTCTCCCTTTCCCTCCCCCCCTCTTCTCCCTCTCCCACCCACCCACCCACCCTCCTTCTCCCTCCCCACCCACCCACCCACCCACCCTCATCTCCCTCTCCCACCCACCCTCATCTCCTACCCCCCTTCTCTCCCTCTCCCACCCACCCACCCTCCCTCATCTCCCTCCCTCATCTCCCTCCCTCCTTCGCAGCATCTCCCTCCAGCGCGTCTATGATTCAACCCACTTTGCGGCAACCCTACATGACCTCATCCCTCCGATGTACCCAAATTACCATCATCAGTAATTTTCCAAGAGTGTTCACGGGATGAGCTCAGAGCAGTATGTTATTTCCTGGGCGCTGCGGCCATATTACCCCTTCCTCCATTATATATTATTAGCCTGTTTATCAAAATCTATTTTCCACAAAAAAAAGAAAGAAAGAATAAAAAAACGGAAGATGTGCTGTGGGTTTCTTTGAGTGCGGATGTTGGTTTGTATTTACGTACGTACATGCAACACAGACATGCATGTGTATATACATACATATATATAGGTCATTCCTGTATGTGTACATACATACATACATTTATTCACTTATTCATTCACACATGCATACACATATGAATACTTACATACATACATGCGTACACACACAGAATTATACATACATACATATATATACATACATATATATATGTATATATATACATATATATACATATATATACATATATATATATATATATATATATATATATATATATATATATATACATATATATATGTGTGTGTGTGTGTGTGTGTGTGTGTGTACATTCAGCTGGCTGATACATGAAGGCAACCTATAATGGAATCGCATTTTAGGTGTGATTTCGAAAATCTATTTCCCACAAAAAAGGGAGTGGTTAATTTGGCTAATCAGGGAGATACGAGAGAGCGGTTGGTTTTAGGCAAGGGAGGAGACTGTCAGCTGATTAGGAAGTGATTAACTGATACAGAAATTTCGTTATAATTATGATCATGTTACTATCACTTTTGCTGTTGTTGTTTTCATTATCATCATGATTATCAACATTATAATTTTCATCATTATTATCAATATTGGTATCATTACTTTTATTATTGTCTTCATTATAATTATCATTATCATCATTATTATTATCACTACTAATGTTGATTTAATGATCACCATTATCATTATTGTTACTATAATTATCATTATTGCTGTTTGCCATTATTATCATTAAGATTGTAAACATTATTATCTTTTTTATAATCATCACTATATCATCATAGTTTTTTTATATGAATATTATCACTATTACTATCATTACTGTTATTATCATTATTATTATTGTTATTAATGTTATCATCATTATTACTAACATTACTATTATCATCATCGTTAATACCATTATCATTATTGTTATTATCATCATCAATAGCATCATTAATATTACTGTTATTACCATTATCAGTATTATCTTTACTGTCATCATCATTATTATTACTAACATCATTAACAATATTATTATCGCTATTATCATTATTAATACTATTATTATTATCATCATTATTTATATTGTTATTACGAATATCATTATCAGTATCATTTTTACTATTACCATTATCATCATTACCACTATTATCATCATTACTATCATCATTATCAATATTATTATCATTACTATTATCATTTCAATATTATCATTACTATAATCATTATTAATATCATCATTACTATCATCATTATTAATATTATCATTACTATCATCATTTTTAATATCATCATTATTGTTGCTTTCATAACACTGTTTACTTAATGAGGTTCTTATGCACCATTCTGCTAATTAGACCTCAATGAGACCCAGCGTGACTTCATTTTATGAGAGGAAGGTAATTCTTTTTTGTTTTTTTCTTTTCTTCTGCTCCTTTCTTTTCCGTTTAAAATCCACGAACATCACTCTTCCTCAAGCCGAATAACGTGATGTTTAGATCATCTCTGTATCATCACATCAATCATCCAAACTCCAAGAAATTCCAAGGCTCAGTAAGAACGCACAAGTCCCCCCTTAACATCAATACAGGTATCCTATTCCCGTTTTCTTTTTCGGCGACTCGTCCGGCAAAACGATTGCAAAATGTCAGCTTACTGGATTGGCAATTTGATAAGTAAACATAATAACCCTTCAGCTACCTGAGCAAGAGGCTGCTTCCGTTGCTTCATCTCTCAGGAGCAATATCAAAATTGTAGGAAAATGTATTTGCTCGTCTCGTTTTTTGAGGATCTCAGTGCAGGAAGCGTGGAAGGAGGTAACCTGTTCTGAGGGGATAGAGGGGAGGGGAAGGGGAAAGAGGAGAAGGGAAGGGGGAGGGAAAGGGGTAAGGGAAGGGGAAAGAGGGGAGGGGTAGGGGAAAGAGGGGAAGGGGTAGAGGAAGGGGTAGGGGAAGGGGAAGGGGGAGGGGAAAGAGGGGAGGGGAAGG
>NW_028234413.1:4038322-4040822 GCF_977035675.1 Penaeus japonicus
GGATATCAAGGTGGCGCTCAAGGGCGGCCACATCCGCGTGGCGCGCATGCTGGAGGAGAGCCTCATCCAGCAGCAGCAGCAGGGCGGCGTCGGGCGGGGCCTGGCGGCGCCCTCGTCCGCGGTCTCGGCCTTCACGGCGGAGACCAAGCCCTGCTCGGTGCTGCTGTCCGTGGGCCTGACGGCGATGCCCGCGGAGTCGCCCGAGTCCACCTTCGAGAAGTGGCGCTCCGTGGCGTCCCTCGGCCAGCACTCCTACTACAAGTCCTCCGGAAGCCTCACTACTTCCACACATTCCTTAGGCGGCCTGTCCGCCCCCATGCTTCTGTCCCGTCGGCGCCCCCCGCCTCTGCCATGCCGCCCATTCTCAGCTTCACGCAGCAGCTGCAGCAGGCGTCAGCGGCGCCACCGGCCCCCGCCGCAGCCCGCCCTGACCCCACTCGACGAGCCCGCGTCACTGCTCTGCGCATCTCCGCCACTGTCGCCCATAAGCGACGGCCCGGGCGGAGGGTGACACCTGCCACCGCCAACCTGGAGGACGATTACACCGTGCCCCTGCAGCACTCTGCAGTCAGGCCGCCCGTCAGCATCACACCGGAGGTAAGATGGACGCCCGTCAGCTTTGTGCGGCAGATGTTCATCTGTAGCATGTTTTTAGTTAATATAAGCATTGCTAAGAATAATCTGTCAGAGCTTCTGTGACATTGCACTACATGTCCTTTGCTATTTTGCAAGAACGGCGGCGAGGCGGCGGCAATGTCGGCGTTAGCGTAGTGACAGGGCTAGGCGGCATCCCCGGCATGGGCGTGGGCGGCGCAGGGTCGCCCAGCTCCTCCGGCTTCACCTTCACTCAGGACCAGCAGATGCACACGAACCTGGGCGCGCAATTGCCTGAGCCACCCCGCACCGCAATGGCATCATCAGCAACTCCAACCTTAAGGCCGGCCATGCGAAGGCCGCCCACCTCAGGAACAGCCTCGCCGTCGACAGCCACCAACCAGTGTAGCCCAACGGCCTGCGGCTCAAGAAGGAAACGCCGCTATGACCGTAAGTCGAGGCCGACAGCGGGTGCCAGGCTGGAGCACTTGGCCCTTCGCCGCGGCGTCGACCACCTCCTCCTTATCCCAAGACAAAAGAAAAAAACGATTAAGGACGAGGAGGGTTCCAGTCCCTCCTGCTAGTGGACATGATACCTCGATAAAGGTGTCAAAGACACTTATTGTTTCGGCCTTGGGGTCAGGACTCGTTCTTTTTAATGGGGTAGTGCCTGGGAGATCGGCGAGGGTTATGCTTGATCTTGGTTCAGAGTGTTCTCTCATTCACAGCTCGTTGTTAGAGGGCTATAAGGTTGATTACAGGGCCTCCGAGTTGAAGGTGCAGTGGGGAGGAGGTTCACCTTTGCATCATTGGGATGAGGTTACGATCAGTCTGGGGCTAGGTTCTACGAGTTACAGCTTTCTAGTTGTAGATTCCTGGGAGCGTCTGGGTCAGATGCTGATTGGTTCAGATATCACTGATGCTCACTATGCAGTCTATTCTTCACAGTCTCCATATTTGGTTATAAATGGCCAGGAGGAGGAGGTTGTACATAGCCAGTTGTCACCATCTTCCTTATATGCAGCAACTATTGGTTGCGGGGGATACCCTGTGACCACTAGGGGCACCAAGACTCTGGGGACACCTGTGAGGTCTGGTGCCGGCCACTCCACGGATGATAAAGTGGCAACTGAGAGGGGATTGCATGGAGTGTCGGTGCATGGTATGGCCTGTCTTTCCTCAGGAGAGTCAGGTAATAGAGAGAGTACATGTGGGGCAATACTAGTTAATATTGGTTAATTCCAGAGGGGGTATGTACGACACTGTTTCAGCCTCGGACAGGTTCTAGGTTGGATTTGTCTGAGGGGATGGTTGCATTATGGGAGAATAAGGATGGTTTCGTAGTGGTTTCGTATTACGTAGGCAAACCGGGAAGTCTGCCCGGTGGAACTGGAGGAGAGTACCTGTCCGGGGGATATTAGCCTGTTAGCTGATGTCTCCCAGGAGGGGGATGATCAGGTTGTAGGGGTTATTCGCTCCATTCCGGTAAATGGAAAGGGGTGGGAAGATAAGTTTTTTGAACAGGTATTCTCGGGAACATAATGCATTATCAGGTCTGGTGTATGAATTTGATAAAGTATATTCTCTGGGGGAGGAACCTTTAACAATATCAATTAGGTTTTAACATGAGATCAGGTGCAAGGGATCCCCTGTTTACAAGAAGCCATATCCCAATGCTATAAAGCACAGAGCGGAGATAAAGAGGCAAGTGGAAGAAATGGTTACTAGTGGCATAATTCAAGCTTCCAGGTCACCATATAACAATCCTCTTGCTCCTGTTGAAAAGAAGGACGGCAGTCTTCGGCTGTGTAAGGATTTCAGGCTGCTCAATGAGAAAATCAGGGATGATAGATATCCTCTAAATCATATTTATACCTTTCTTCATAGGTTAGGTAAGTTCTTTTCT
>NW_028234413.1:4065822-4070822 GCF_977035675.1 Penaeus japonicus
AGTAGCAACTTTTCTCCATGATTGAGCTTTGCGTTGTTGAAGACATTGCAGTGACCTCGTACTTGGACCCACTGCACACACATACACACGCAGACATGTATATGTGTGTGTGTGTGTGTATATACAAATACATATACATATATATACGTATATTTATATATATGTGTGTGTGTGTGTGTGCCTATACACGCAAATATATTTATTATATATATATATATATAAATATATATATATATATATACATATATATATAAATATATATATACATACATATATATACATATATATAAACATAAATATATATGTATATATATAAATATATATATATATATATATATATATATATATATATATATATATATTGTGTATATATATTTATATATATATATATATAAATATATATGCATATAGTTATATATATATACATATATATATAATGGATTATAGAGGAGTCCCGTGGGACACGAATTCTTAGAAGGAAGAGGTAAACCAACACGACTGAGAAGAACTTCATTGTGTAAGAACGAACGTTTCGGAAATGCAATCTCCAGCATCAGGGCTTAAAAAAAAAAAAAAAAAACATATATATATATATATATATATATATATATATATATATATATACATTCAAAAATCACAAAAAAAAACACGAAAATCATCAAATGACCGCAGACAAAAAAGGCAGGTACAGTCACTCATAAAAGTTCGTGGGGGTCAGTGTGTGTGTGGGCCTGTGCCATCCCCACCCCTTTCTGGACGGCGAGTCTTTATAATGGCGTGGCAACGCGCACAGCCATACACATGGCATAACTGTAACGTTGATGTGATAAAATAAGAAAGGGATATGTTTGTCAATCAGGAATTATCGGTATAGTCATAACCAGTTACATTATTCCAATGTAGTGTGAAAAGATATGAAGGTTTGAGTGCCTCCAATGTCTAAAGTTTACAATAAAGAAGTGAGCAGTAACGAGGGTAGTGCAGGTCGACATGCATTCGAACCGTTTCGAAAATTTGCTTCGCATCCACGTCAATAATGTTGTAAATCATTAAGAGCTAAAGAGACACAGAATCGAATGTTGTATAGCATTACTTTCGTCACATATTCCCCCATATATCCCAAGAAAACCAAATGTAAATAATAGGTCATAAAACATTCTAAGTAGACCAAGACTCGAAACACTGAGCAGTGAAGCAGTCTGAGTTGGCCAGAGCGTCACTAGACGCTGAAAGTGTAGGAATTGTGTGTGTTCACCTAGGACATGATTGACCGTAATAAATGTCCACGCAAATATTGTTTTATGTCATGTATTTTTCACGGTGCAATTTTATGAATGACAGCATATGAAGGTTAAAATTTTATGGACACAACAGAAGAAGGGTGGAGAAGGAGGGAGTAAAAAGGTGGTTTTAAACCAGGTGAAGGGAGACTAGAGGGAGGAGGTCAAGTGTTTAGTTTCCGCTCACCTATGGTAGTTGAGGTTAAAGCCATTTGTTAATATTGTAATGAAATGTTATATAGTAGCGAAACATACGAAATGTTCACTGTGCATTTATCTGATGTCGAACTATTACTCTCTATAAATACCAAACGTCATATCGCAGTATATTGTCCTTAACGGGAACAGTGTTCACAAAGTTTCCTTCCCCCATCCCCACCTTTAGGTGAATGACGTCCCCCCTCGACATCACAGCTAGACCACCGGGTAAGCGGCAATGACAACAGCTATGGATAATGACATGTCATTCGTGATGTTACAGTATATCCTCTGTCACTGATACTCAAGCAATTTAGTGATGAGGGAAGTGGCAGCTCCGTATGTTGCTGGTTCCATGCACAACTGTCGTGGCATCCAGCAGTCTAATACACCAGCATATTGAAAGCATGTGGCACATAAATCATAAAGTATGGAACATGCGACCATACAAGATTATGTAGTTGCTTCCTTTGTAGGATAAATAACCATTTCTTTGCATGACATGTAAAGAAAGTGCTGAACAGACAAAACGGTAAAACAAATTGTATAAACATTACATTTATTTATTTGTAAATAATAATATATAGAACACATTTATTTATTTGTAAATAATAATATATAGATAAATGCACAGTGAACATTTCGTATGTTTCGCTACTATATAACATTTCATTACAATATTAACAAATGGCTTTAACCTCAACTACCATAGGTGAGCGGAAACTAAACACTTGACCTCCTCCCTCTAGTCTCCCTTCACCTGGTTTAAAACCACCTTTTTACTCCCTCCTTCTCCACCCTTCTTCTGTTGTGTCCATAAAATTTTAACCTTCATATGCTGTCATTCATAAAATTGCACCGTGAAAAATACATGACATAAAACAATATTTGCGTGGACATTTATTACGGTCAATCATGTCCTAGGTGAACACACACAATTCCTACACTTTCAGCGTCTAGTGACGCTCTGGCCAACTCAGACTGCTTCACTGCTCAGTGTTTCGAGTCTTGGTCTACTTAGAATGTTTTATGACCTATTATTTACATTTGGTTTTCTTGGGATATATGGGGGAATATGTGACGAAAGTAATGCTATACAACATTCGATTCTGTGTCTCTTTAGCTCTTAATGATTTACAACATTATTGACGTGGATGCGAAGCAAATTTTCGAAACGGTTCGAATGCATGTCGACCTGCACTACCCTCGTTACTGCTCACTTCTTTATTGTAAACTTTAGACATTGGAGGCACTCAAACCTTCATATCTTTTCACACTACATTGGAATAATGTAACTGGTTATGACTATACCGATAATTCCTGATTGACAAACATATCCCTTTCTTATTTTATCACATCAACGTTACAGTTATGCCATGTGTATGGCTGTGCGCGTTGCCACGCCATTATAAAGACTCGCCGTCCAGAAAGGGGTGGGGACTCCACAGGCCCACACACACACGGACCCCCACGAACTTTTATGAGTGACTGTACTAACGAAAAAGAATGGGTGGTTGGTAGTTGGTAAACAGGGTGGTTGCAGTGGAAGCATTGTTGAGTTGTGGTTTCATGGTTAGGATGTGGAGTGATTCTGCTATGATCAGGTCAAATCTGTTAAGGTGGGAGATCAAAATTTTGAAATCAGTATTGTTAAAAGGGTGATTGTGGTTAGAATACTCTATATTTCCTGAGAATGATCTGTAGGCCTGTCCTGATTGACTTTGTGTTCAAGAATGCGGTGACGGAGCCATCGTGAGGTTGACAGCTAGGACAGTTAAATAGTTAAACCACATTCGAACTTAATTCAGAGTCACACTTTTCTTTTTTTTATGAAATTTCCGATAGTGTTAGAATTGTAAAAAACGAAAACAGATCTGAGCATTGTCTGAGAATTTTGTTTAATGATCAAAACTAAGACCACCCATAAGTGGAAGATTTATATATCCAATGTCTTTGTTGATCGGTACAGGTTTTGGGTTGAATTTCTGACACAGAAAATTACGTAGTGTTTTGTAACATAGGTAAGATGGGTACCCGTTTGTAGTGAAATATTTTCATTTAGTGACTTTTTTTGATTTGATTGATTAAAGTGATGATTATTATTCAATCTGAATAAAAGACCATGATATATCGCGAGACAACGATAGTGCAAAATCTAGGTCTTGTATGATGCAACAATCTTAATCATAGCACCATAATCGTTTAGCTGACTTGGCACCATCGCCTGAGGCCAAACGCCACGGCCCTCCATGTAAGATGACACCTTAATGGCACATATCAGTAACTTTCTGGGAGTGTCTGAGACAGGGTGGGGGGGAGTCCTGACTTCAGCTTAATCGTTAATACAGCAAATAAGGGCTTTTTAAAACATTAGCATAGATTTTCCTTCAGCTCCCTAACGCATTTGAAGAATGTGCTTTGATAGATATAGTGATTTTAGATATCTGGTTTCCAAATGACCAAAATGGTCTTTCAAAACAGTCTACTACCTTGAAATAGACCAAGGAAACTTGTTGATATTTCATTACTGGGTATTTCTTTAGAGTTAGACTCTCGCCTATTCTCTGTAGCACACTATATATATGTTTGGGGACAAAAAACAAATATATAAGACTTCGAGGTCTCTATACAAAAATGATAATAATGTGACATTTCCTTACTTGAACAAAAATGTCAAAGTGAGTGACTGAAGTTATGTCAGTCAGTAAAACATGGCAAGTTCCCGAGTTATGCGACAGCACAGAGTTTTCAGAGAAGGCTAAATTTTGAGGTTTCTCAATAGCCAGAAATAATGTAATAAAAAAAATAAAAAAATTGAAGGTAGGCAAATGTCTCATTAATATGTGACTCCGGTTTTCCTAGGTGATCAAAAGTTCAGCATCCCTTTTGGAATGCACAGTACCTACCAATCAGCAAAAACACAATCGCGCATTTTTACGGTTTATTTATCACCTTTGGCAACCTGCTCCTCAGTGCCATGTGTTGGTAGAAAATAGATGACGAAGGAGTTAACATTCTGGAGCGATTGGTTTTCTTTCACACATTCTCAGTTAAGATTTCTTTTTAAGTTTTGGGTCTGGCAATAATAGGGATGCTTTTCAAAGGTGATGTAGTCTCAGATTGACTATGGAAACCCCACCTCCAGTAAAGGCCTGGGTCTAGAAATTAACATAATCCCTACAGAATGCAACTTATCGTCATTGCCATCATGGTCTTGAACATTGAGTGAAAAGGTTCATCTATTGAATTTATTATTCATATTATCTATAATAAATATCAATTAACAAAAGATCAAGCTATAATAGATATCATGTAACATGCAATTAAGATCCTAGATTTGGTGTTCTTAAAATAGCGCATCAATGCTCCCTAGGGGCATCGAAACCTGCTCTTTGGTGATATTCATACAGGCATCCTGGAAAACAATCCGACAGTGAGGAAATAATTTTTGTAAGAATTTTACTTTATTCATTTATTTACTGAATTTTTTTAAACAAAGTCCATAGAATCGAGTTGTTTGTT
>NW_028234413.1:4080822-4085822 GCF_977035675.1 Penaeus japonicus
TGAAGGGGCGTGTATGTTTATGATGTGAAAAAGAACCAATGAAGAGAAAATAAGGAGACGAATAATATAGAATGACCAATGAAAGAAAGATACCGAGAAGAGCTTCGAAATGGTGATTGAAAAGTTAGTGAGTCTTGAGCAGACCAGACATTAGGTGCATCTAAACCTCTAATTCGGCGAGTTGCTCGAATAATTCTTAGACAGATCTCCCAAACTTCTATTGGACACAATCTAGAATCAAAGGCTTGTCCAGTAACCAGTAAATCATAAATAGTGAAGCGAAAGTATTTTTTGCAATGTTCTTTTTTTTATAATCTATTTATGAAGCATAAGAGGCTTGACACTCTAAAAAGGTCAAGGGTGGCAGATTACCGTTTAATTGTGGAGGATCTAATTCTAAATTATTTAAGTAAAATAATTCATGGAGTAATAAGAGTGAATATCAATAGTAACGCGGAAATACCACACACACCCTTCCATAATCACACATTAATACACACACACCCTCCCATAATCACACACTAAAACACACACACTCTCCCATAAACACACACTAATACACACACACACCCCATAACCACATACTAATACACACACACTCTCCCATAATCACACGCTAATACACACACATATTCACTCACACTCACACAAAGACACATGGTCCATCATTGTGTGGACATGCCATGGCTTCTAACCAACTCCTGGAATCCAACCCCGCCGAGGTTAATGAGTAACTTTGAGGAAACAGTCCCAGCCACTCTGCCTCCATAAAGCCCAGCCGGCAAAGCACCTAGCAGGAGGGTGTGTAGAGTCTACTCCCTTCCGGTATATAGACAGGGTGTGGCGAAGGTGACCCAACTTGCATTCCGTCTTGTAAATGTCAAACCAGTGTGAGACAAGCAGAGCAAAATTAACTATTTTTGCAAGGACCAATGCTGAGGAGGATGGCAGATGAGGCACCCACTCCAAGCGACTAGTGTACTAGATGTAGTGTAGAAATGTTTAAGTTACAACAACACTTTGTACAAAAATAGGCAAGGGTAAAATCACTCCCAAGTTTTGAGCTTTATTTGGGGTGAAGCTCTAAGTACGGCTGGTGTGTTTGCCGTGGCGGCTGAGCGCAGTCTGACTGGCACAAATCAGAAGTTAAGGCAGTACAGAACATCGCGAAAATAAAAATCTAATAAAATAAATGTAGGCATGTGGGGCAAATAGGTCAAGAATTCCTTTCTGACCATGTGACGGTTACAGGCACTGATGGTTGTTTTTCCTTAAGTGACATATTCGTAAGTTTTTACGACCTCTATGACCACTGACACATAATGAAATAGAAAATTCGCAGAAATTGTTGATTTATCGAAAATGCAAGCACTTTTGAATAATAAAGCAAATAACTGATGAACAAGTAGAATAATAATTGAATACATTTTGACAATTATGAGTGAATAGTTATAGTCAATATTTAGCACTACAATAACAGAAATTCAATAAAAGTAGGTATGAGAATATTCGTGTTGTTTTATGGCTCGTTTCCTGAGTCGATGCCTTCGTCCTGGCGATGAGGGGAATGAGGGGAGTTTGACCACAGCAAATGACCGCTGACCGTGGTGCATGCTTACACTAGAAGTCAGGCTATAAAGGTAAAGTCAGTGGTAGCGCACCGGCCTCACATGACCGTGGTCGGCAGATTGAGCAATGTCTAAGTTCTTGAGTTTCCACTGTCGCCTGGCGGTCACCGCTGTCCCTGGACAACACGGTGAATGAGCACCAAGCTCAGGTCAAGTCAACGCTCGTTAGCACACTTTCACAAGTCGGCACTCGCTGACACAGGCAGGCTCACCGTAGTGCATATAAGCCCAGCGAAGCAAATCCGGCTTAGCTTTATCCAAACGACTGTCCTGATAGATAACTGATATTGGAGGTAGCCACATTCTCAGAGGTTATTAGGCTCACCAGCGGCATTGTTATTAAGGGTGCTTACGCCTCTTACTGGTCAATTTACTTCGGTAAAAAGTACCTCTAAGGGGTAGCTACAACATTATCCAACAGCCTTCAGCCTTGGGTAGCATAGGTAGCTCCAGACAGTGAGCATGTAATGGTACTGAAACTGAAGAACTGACGTGGCTGCATGTCTTTCAGGTTGATATGTATGCTCCAACTGCCACTTAATGTGAAACAGATAGCTTACACTAAACTCACAGACTGATAGCTATCGTCAAGATCATCTTTACATCAGTCCCCTTGGCCAGGGAGCTGATATCTACAGGACTCTGAAAGATCCCACAGACTGAGGGTCATTGGCTTCTTGTATCAGCACCCTAACCTGCATCATTAGATTTGGAACAGTGATGCAGGAAATGCAGCTAAGGGTACTGACGACCTCCTTAATAACACGCATTGGTGGATCCTCCAGGAGAGCATTTTTTCCTAGAGAGCCAAGTTCTGCAGGTACTGATCACAGAATGGTCAAATATGCTCAAGAGTTTGACATGGCTATTGGTAATAAATTTGCAACATGCTAAAAAGGATGGACCATGTAGCATTGTGTGACATCTTAAAATGTGAAATGCTTCATTCCTGATATGCAACAACATAGCCTTCAACTTCCTCAGTAAGGTTTCTTATAATTTGTGGTAAGGAACCTCGCGCCCTGCCAACGAAGCCCTGAGAAAACTGAGTGAGTACTCCACATATATTTCTGGGATATATCTCCAAGGCCAAGAGTGGTAAGGCTGCATCAACAGATAAAGTTTGTATGCCGTCCCAGCTGTCATCAAGTATTCTGGTGTCATACACCCACACCTGTTGAGGGGCAGGTCATCATTCTGTGGAACGAGAAAGATCACTGGGACACTCCTTGCAATTACACAAATGACCAGGCCCTTGTGCTTCAGGTCATTGCAGAGCAACGGCATGAGTGTGGCTGTGGGCTGCTTCCAGCCTACATCAAATTCAAGAGGGCAATCGACATGTTCCGGAGGCTCCTGAGAAGAATACTAACAAAGATTATTGGCCAAAAGTGCTGTAAAATGTGATGAAAGCACATTTACCTTTTTTCGACTAAATTGGGCTGTCTTTGCACAGCCCTATTTACCTATTAATTGTTTAGGTCGCGAACTTTGATTTTCTGGATGTTGGTATCCTATCCGAGTCTCTAAGAACCGTATATATGGCTCTTAGCACAGTTAGTTTCAAGATGAAGGCCTTGGATCTAGTGGCCTCCAGGACCAAGACCAAAGATCAAGGACTTTGAGATCCTGCCAGAACTTGCCAAGTCATTACAAGATTGCGGCGAAGTCACTCCTATTTTGGTAGTGCATGTCATGACTGTCAGACTGGCTTGGTGACAGGAAGCATTCAATCTCTGGATAAGCATATTTGGAAGTGATGACACCTGTTCTTAAGAATCAGGCTAGGAATCGCCAAGGCCCTGATATTGCTCCTTTTCTTATTCATAGGTAAAGCTTGTGCTTTATGCTGAACTTCGCTGTTTCGCCTTGATTTCTTTTGCAACAAGTTCTTCCATTGATTTATGGATTGCAGTTGGTAAGACCGTGTGTCAAGGTAGCATCTAAACTGTGTGTGTGTGTGTGTATGTGTGTGTGTGTGTGCGTGTGCATATATGTGTGTATATGCATATATGTATATATATATATATATATATATATATATATATATATATATATATATATATATATATATATATGTGTGTGTGTGTGTGTGTGTGTGTATGTATGTATATGTATGTATATATGTTTACATGTATATATACAAATATATATGAATATATATAATAATGATAAAAAAAAATTATATATATATATATATATATATATATATATATATGTATATATTTGTATATATATGTATGTATATATGTTTATATGTA
Source organism: Penaeus japonicus (assembly GCF_977035675.1). NCBI lineage: Eukaryota > Metazoa > Arthropoda > Malacostraca > Decapoda > Penaeidae > Penaeus > Penaeus japonicus. The sequence continues at coordinate 4,084,712 of NW_028234413.1, forward strand.
TATATACAAATATATATGAATATATATATATATATATATATATATATATATATATATATATATATATATATATATATGTATATATATATATATATGAATATATATATATATATATATATATATATATATATATATATATATATATATATACATATATGATCATGACAAAATGTACCTGAATATGTTATGTGCTATTGTTATTATTGATAGAGATACTCTCAATTATATTTTTACCTTTAATGATTTTGTTATTCGCCGTTATTATTATCGTGGCATTAGTTATATCAACAGTGATAGTATTTATGACCTTATTTTTCTTGTTATACCTATTCTCATTACTATTTGAGTTTACATTTTTTTTCACTTTCTATAATAACCACTGCCGTATGATTCATTGTTTTCATCATCTTTTTTTTTCGTTTGATTCAGAATTATTAGCATTTATCACATTATTGATAGTTCCGACACCATACTTATCACTGTAACCATCATTATCATTAACTGTGTTTCAATTACTATTCTAACAAATACTGAAGCAATAACGTGTGTGTGAATCTTGACTGAAGGATCGGGAGGGAAAGAGGGCTAGAAGAGAAGAGAGGAGGAGGAAGAAGAGAGAGTAAAGGGGGAAAGAGGAGGAGGAGGAAGAAGGTAAGGGTGAAGGGAAGGAAAAAAGGGGGAAAGAGGAGGAGGAGGAAGAAGGTAAGGGTGAAGGGAAGGAAAAAACGGGGAAAGAGGAGGAAGAGGAAGGAGGAAAGGGAGAAGGGAAGGAGAAAACGGGGAGAGAGGAGGAGGAATAGGAAGGAGGAAAGGGAGAAGGGAAGGAGAAATGGAGGAGAGAGGAGGAGGAAGGTAGAGGAAGAGGAAGGAGGAAAGGGAGAAGGGGAGGAGAAAAGGGGGAAGGGTAGGGGAAAGAGGAGTAGGTAGGAGGAATAGGGAGAAAATGGGGAACAGGAGGAGGGAGGAACCGGGGGTAGGGTAGTGGAAGAAGGCAAGGGGGAAGGATAGGGAATAGCGGAGGAGGAAAAAGGGGAGGGGAAGAGAAGGGAGGAAGAGGAAGAAAAGGGGAGGAGATGGAGGGAGGAAAGGGAGCAGGAGAAGAAAAGACGGA
>NW_028234413.1:4090822-4093322 GCF_977035675.1 Penaeus japonicus
TCCTCTATTCCAGCAAGACGGGTGGCCTGATCTCGACTCGGTTAGGTCAATCGGCTGGTCTTTCTTTGAGCTAGGCTAGGGCCAAGCAGCCCCTGTCTTGCAGTCAATCGAGTGTGCACGGGAATTGTCTGTAAGACCTCACTATCACTGCTCTGCTATGAGCAGAGCAGTGGGTCGTGTAGTGTATTGGATTCAGGGTTGGGTCTGTCAATCTTACAGCTCGGGTTCGAATCCCGGTCAGGGAGGTAAAATTTGTATTTCTATATTAAAATGCGTTACTGCATTCTACCATCTTTGTCACATAGATATAACCTCGGTAACCTGATTTGGGACTAGAATTTCTGATTCATTGCTGCCGAGTGCCCACGGGAATTATCTGTAAAACCTCGCTATCACTGCTCTACTATGAGCAAATAGGTAATTTCCATGATGGTTGTAAGGCGTCTGGTTAGACAATTCTTTTAGTGGGTCGTGTGGTGTATTGGATTCAGGGTTGGGTCTGTCAATCTGACAGCTCTGGTTCGAATCCCAGTCAGGAAGGTAAAATTTGTATATATATATATATATATATATATATATAAATATACATATATACATATATATATTTACATTTATATATATATATATGCATATATATATATTTACATATATATATTAATTTATTTATTTATACAGTATATAGATAAATAGATAGATATAGACATTTGTGTGAATGTATACTGCACATAATAATGATGCAGAATTGACAAAAGATATTCAATGCCAAAGAAAATAATATGTAAGCCAAATTACATCTTCAGAAAAGAAAAAAACTAAGGCCTTCACTGGACATATATCAGAAAGGCATTAGGAGAACGTACTGCTATTGCTATTGTGATTGTTAATATTCTCTACCTGAATAAGATATCAAAGTAATAAAAAAAATAGTGCATAGGAGACCCACACAGCGTGCTTTAAGGGCATATAACATATGAAAATCGCCTTTATCAACAGAGGGTCTTGGCCGATGGAATATTGATAGTCATTTTTTTTTCCTGCTTTTATTTCGGAATTCCAACGTCCCTTTTTTGAATCAATAATATCATGCATTAATGTTAGTCTCGATTGTGATGTATAGGCTTCCGAAATTCCATCATCATATCTTATCATAAAGCTTGGTTGTGAGTTATAAAATTTCATTTCTAAATTTCGACATTTCCTTTTTGAAGTACCATCTTCTGCAGAACCTATAATCAAGGACCAACAAGATCTTTGCATTACTCGTACGGGGATATAAACATATGCATGTAGAAGAACAGATTGTACTTTATTTCTAGATTTCAATCCACCCTCCCCCACTTATGAATTAATAGCATCGTGTGCCAATTCGGGTAGTTAATGTGATTCATAGGTGCAATAATTTTTGGAACCATCACGCTAGCTCTGTGAAACCTTCTTAGACCACGATAGGTTGCTTAGATGCCTTCTTTTTTTCTTTTTCTTTTTTTTTTTTGGGGGGGGGGGGTTGCTAGTAAGAGAAATCTGTTTTAGAAAACGTTCTTCTTATGAGTAGCCTTCCCAGGTGTGTCATAAAATCATCAGAAATCAATATGCAACTTACTAATTCCTTTACGATATCGGAAATGGACACACGTTGCAGAAGCCCACCAGAAGATCAACAAAAGACGTTACAATTTAGTTGTTGTTTTTCCTGACGCCTAACAAAACTTAGCAATGTGCCTTCTGAAATGATAGTCGATGGAGGGGTCTGGGAAACAAAGTATTCAATTCCTTGAGTGGTAATATAAATCACATGGATTGAAGCTTTATCGATTCATTCCAATTCGAGGATTAAGAAGCTCCATGAATCTTGTGTCAAGCCTAATAATATGCAGCGCATAATGGTGCTCTTTTAACCGGGGTGCTTGCATGCATATGATTGTCTGTCTGTTGCAAACTTGAATACATAGTCAGTGTATGAGACAGGCTAGACAATCCTGGCAAACTCGGTCTCAATATGATAAATATCATCCAACAAGCAATAAACACAGAACTGTAGATTAGGTGTACCAGTAAATAATACATTTGCTGCCTATATGTCTGCTAAAGTATCTATTTGTCTTCTGACTAAGCAGGGTTTTTTTTTTTTTTTCTTTTTATAACACTATAAAACATGTTGGAATGCTAGGAGATTTGGCTCACACGCATAAATAAAAGCACATAAACACACACATTCACGATAGAATCAAAAAAAAAAAAAAAATCAGATCAAGACACTAAAGAAGATCTGAATAACAAAAGCGCATCGCGTAGCAATTATGAAAGGCCGATCAGTTTTACAATTACGCTGTTCTCTTAAAATGATCTTCCAGATGCCACTAACCTAACCTAACCAAAGGAACCTACCACATGACGTGCATTCTTGCAACCAAAAGATAGATAGATATATAAACAGAATAAACACGACTACGCGATATTACGCGATGTAAACAAAGACTACTCTTTTTCCCCTCTTTGCTTT
>NW_028234413.1:4098322-4100822 GCF_977035675.1 Penaeus japonicus
CCAACAAGCAATAAACACAGAACTGTAGATTAGGTGTACCATTAAATAATACATTTGCTGCCTATATGTCAGCTAAAGTATTTATTTGTCTTCTGACTAAGCAGGGTTTTTTTTTTTTTATAACACTATAAAACATGTTGGAATGCTAGGAGATTTGGCTCACACGCATAAATAAAAGCACATAAACACACACATTCACTGACACACACACATATACATGTTTACAGACGGAAGACGATAGAATCAAACAAAAGAAAATCAGATCAAGACACTAAAGAAGATCTGAATAACAAAAGCACATCGCGTAGCAATTATGAAAGGCCGATCAGTTTTACAATTACGCTATTCTCTTGAAATGATCTTCCAGATGCCACTAACCTAACCTAACCTAACCAGATGCCACTAACCTAATCTAACCTAACCTAACCAAAGGAACCTACCACATGACGTGCATTCTTGCAACCAAAAGATAGATAGATATATAAACAGAATAAACACGACTACGCGATATTACGCAATGTAAACAAAGACTACTCTTTTTCCCCTCTTTGCTTTTGTGAGCGTCAAGGACTGATTTAAACAATATTATATATCTATCTAATCGATACCGACTGTTTCCTAATACATATTACCATGACAAAGAGAAAAAATAAATAAATGAAATTCATTTTGCTCGAATATAAATCCTAACAGTATTTCAGACGAATAGACTGAACATAAAGTTTATTCAAATTTTATATCCAAGCAGAGGAAACAATCGTATTTCCGTATTTCAACCACAATACGGTGTCACACGGAGATTTCAGAGGTAATACGAAAGAAGAAAAATATAGATTTAATGTCAACGGATTCTTTAAATATCTTATTACTTTAAATTAATTATATTCGTCGTTAGGTCATTCCAGCTGTCATGCAGTCCTTAGAAAATGCACTAGTCGGGATTGTGTTCATTAGTTTTGTCACGCAAACAGGTAGAAAGAGTTAATGTCACACTGAGAGAGAGAGAGAGAGAGAGAGACTCTGACGAAGACAGACAGACAGAGAGACAAAGCCAGACAGAGAGAAAGAGAGACTATCTGACAGACAGACAGAACGAGACAACCAGACAGACAGAGAGAGAGAGAGAGAGACTCTGACAAAGACAGAAAAAGAGTCAGAGCCAGACACAGAGAAAGAGAGACAAACTGACAGACAGACAGAAAGAGAGAGAGCAAACCAGACAGACAGACAATCAGACAAACAAAAAGATAAACACACAGACACAAATGCAACGACAAATCCACGACCACGCGTAGGACGACACCCAAAATCACGAAACAAACATAAGGCGTCGAGTGCGCATTTCCCCTTCCGTGCTTTATTAAATAAAAACAGCAGTATTATTACCATCACAATGCGCCTTCCAACACACCTCATGCTTGATTGCAAATATTTATTCATGAACTCCGTGACCCATTTTGCTTCTCTCTATCTCTCTCTCTCTTTTCTTTCTCTCCTTTTTATCTTTTGTTTCTATTCAGATTTGGCTAAATTGTGGAGATGAAATTGGCGTCAGATTTTCCGAGTGTTCCCTTTTTAGTATCGTTGTTAGATTTTACCTGAGGTTAAAAGTAAATATATATGTGCGTACTTTTTTTTTTTTGTGTGTGTGTGTGCGTGTGTGTACGTGTGTGTGTGTATGTGTGTATGTGTGTACATGTATGTGTGTGTGTGTGTGAGGAGGAGGAGGAAAGGGAAAGAGGGAAACCCTGCGTGAGGCGCCCCACGGGTGTACAAAACAGACGGGCGTCATGACGTGACAACCTGCCGGCAGATCCCCCGCAAAAGGAACCGCCTTGTCCTGGCGCGGGGGCTTGAACTCCTTCCTCGGACGAGCCCAATCTGGATCTAGCCGGTCACTTCCTCCCGCTGAGGTGGCCTTCCAGCGGCGGGTTCTCCGAGGAGGGATGACCAAGTGTTCCTAGGTGTTGATCTAGTAGTAGGTGGGGTCGCCGTCCCCCCTGGTCTTTCCCCCAGGGGGACACACTTGCCCACATGTTTGCCGTGTGTGGCGCCCCTGTGCGCTGGGAGACGGGAGTCCTGGAGGTTGAGCAATGCCTCTATGGTCCTCTATTCCAGCAAGACAGGTGGCCTGATTTCGACTCGGTTAGGGCAATCGGCTTGTCTTGCAGGCAATCAAGTGCTCATGGGAACTGTCTGTAAAACCTCGCTATCACTGCTCTGCTATGAGCAGAGCAGTGGGTCGTGTGGTGTATTGGATTCAGGATTGGGTCTGTCGATCTGACGGCTCGGGTTCGAATCCCGGTCGGGGAGGTAAAATTTGTATTTCTATATTAAAATGCGTTACTGCATTCTACCATCTTTCTCACATAGATATAACCTCGGTAACCTGATTTGGGACTAGAATTTCTAATTCATTGCTGCTGAGTGCCCACTGGAATTGTCTGTAAAACCTCACTATCACTGCTCTGCTATGAGCAAATAGGTAATTTCCATGACG
>NW_028234413.1:4133322-4138449 GCF_977035675.1 Penaeus japonicus
TAGATAGATAGATAAAAGATAATAATAGATAGATAGATATATAAAAATTTTTTATACATGTGTATATATATATATATATATATATATAATATTTTGGGTGTGTGTTGGGGGGTTTTTTGGGTGGGTTTGTGTGTGTGTGTGTGTGTGGGGTTTTGTATTTACAACCCACACAGCGACATTCCAGACCACGTGGTCATTCCTCCACGGCCTTTTAAACGTAATTCAGACATTACTTCCGTTAACTCCATAGTTTGAAAATTCCCACGAATTTTAACAAAACACTGAATTTTGAACAATAGAGCGTGTTAGTTTTTTTGTGTTTCCCATAAAAGTCCTGATTTATTTATGTGGGTCACGGGTAATGCACAGAACCCATTTTTGCATTAAAAGGGTTTTACATATATTTTAAACGACGCAATATTGATGCGTGTCGTCGTTTGACTGGCGCGTGTCCCTCATCTGATGCTGTGATCAGACTCGTCAGATTTAAATTTTTGAAGGTCAAATATGTCCATAAATATAGTATTTTGTGCTTTTGGTGTTTAATCTTTGTATGTATGCACATGTATTTTATTACAGACACACACACCTATATATATGAATGTATAAAGGGATATATATAATATATATATATTAAAAAAATATATATTATATGTATATATATATAATATTTTGTAAAATATAATAATAATATTATATAATAGATAGATAGATAGATAGATGATAATAGATAATATTAAGAGGAAGGGGGAAAGTGAAAGAAGAGAAAGAAAGAAGGAGGGAAAAGGAGGAAGAGAAGATGAGAAGAGGAGGAGAGATAAGATGAAGAGAAAGAAGATTTGGAAAGAATAACATATATATAAATATATAAAATATATATATAAAATATATAATATATATATAATATTTATATATAATATACATATATAATAATCTCTTAAACATCATCTCTTCACCTTATCACTTCCTCCTCTTCCTCATCTCCTCTTCCTCATCTCCTCTTCCTCCTCTTCTTTCTCATTCCCCTCTCCTCTTTCTTACCCTCTGCTTGTCCCCTCCCTCCTGTAATTGGCTTCACTCTTGAGAGGTCAGAGTGCACAAGCCATACGTCTCGGCTCGGAAGGGCGTGAGGCAGACGACGCCAAATCTTCCGCAGACTTTATTTAGAGACTGACTACTCCTGATGTCTGCTTCTCTTCGATCTCCTCTCTATTCCTCCTCTTCCTTCTTTTCTTCCCTTTCTTTTTCTTCTTTTTCCTTCTCCTCTTCCTTTTTTTTTCTTCCTATTCCTCCTCTTCCTTCTTCTTCCTCTTCTTTTTTTCCTTCTCCTCTTCCTTTTTTTCTCCTCCTGCTCCTCCTACTCTTTCTTTCTTTTTCACTCTCCTTCTCCTCCACTTTTTTATTCTCCTTCTTCCTTTTTCGATATTCTCTTCTTCCTCTTCCTTTTGTCCCTCCTTCTCCCCTTCATCTTTTTTTATCCCTCTTTTCCCTTTTCCCTCTCCACTTTTTTTCCTACTCCTCGTTTTCTTTCTTCCCCCTTCTTCCTCTTTCCCTATCCTCTTCCTCCTATTCCTTTTTCCTCCTCCTCCACCTCTGTTTTCTTTCCCCTCGTCATGTTTTCCCTCTTCTCCTCCTCCTCCTCTTCAAACACCCCCTTTTCCTCTCCTTCAAAAGGGGGTGACTGGGCGGCATTCTGGGTATAAACGCAAAGCAGGAACAAGGTGCTCTTAAGGTCGGTCATAGAAAGAGCACTGGTAAAAAAAGTAGTTGAGTTTCCCCTCTCGATGTTACGTTTTTTTTTTTTTTTTTTTTTTTTTTTTGCTTGGTCTTCAGATAAAGGAATTGTCAAAAGGTATGTAAGAACGCGTAGTTGTAACCTTGTGTGACCTGTGTGAGGTCGAAGGGAGGTTGTTGGTTTGGTTGCATATATAGGATTTCCGAAAGTTGTGTAAGGATGCGTGAGGGGTAATTTTGGTGTTTCTTGAGTAAACATTTGTGTGAAAAGAGCAAAATTGTCGCTCCCAAAGTAACGAACGACGAATAAAGAGTATTTATAATATTACGAGTTGTTAATCTTTAGTTACGAGTCGAAAGTACACTATATTTAAATACAATGTGTGCCCTATGGTTATAAGGAAGGGGGGAGATTTGATTTTCCATACAGAAGGGACATTTGAAATATATATCTTTATGATTTACACACCCCCTTTCCCCTTTTCTCTCTGCCTTCTCCTCTTTTTTCCTCTTCCTGTCCTCTTCCCTTGTCCTATTCGTTCTCTTCCTCTCTTCCTATTCCTATTTCTCCCCAGTTTTCTTCCTTTTCCTTTTCTTCCTGTTCCCTTCCTGGGCTTCCTGTTCACGTAAATTCGTGTATATTTTGTGAACATGATTGCATAGAATGGAAATAGAGAATGTCGGAATTCTGAAAATAATTTTGTGATTTATAAATCATAATTATCATCATAAACACATCTATAATCGCAAAATCCTAAAATAGTTATCATGAAATAGTTAACGAAGCAAAAACACCGACAAAATAAACCAAAATGCAAAGAAACAGCAAACAAATAATATGAAAATAATAACAATGATAATCACAGCACTGATACACTAATGGACATTAGACAAATGCATTGCAGTGAGCCTCTGCAACTGGGAAAATAAACAGGTTTGACATGAATGATTAATATGAATCACTCATATCTATAAAACATGTTTATGGATATTAGTATTTTTAAAATATGAAATATGTGTGGTCTGAAACATGGTGTGCGCATTACCCGTGGTTTATGTTGAGTTGGACAGAAAGCATTATTGAGGTATTTGGTATTATCATGCGCACATATACATATGCACACATACACTTATATAATGTGCATGCATATACATTTATAATAATATTATATATATATATTTATAAAATATATATATATATATTTTATATATATTTTACTATAAATGTATATGTATAGATAATATGTGTATAATATATACTACATACATACATATAATATATATTATATATATATATATATATAATAATATAAAATATAATATTTAAAAATAATATATACAATATATAAATAGATAGATAGATAGATAATATAGATAAATGTAAGAAAAATATGTAATCTATATAATATGTATATATCTATCTATCTGTCTATTTATCTATCTTTCTATAATTCTATCATATGAAACCCAAAATTCATTGCGACAATGTAGAAGAACGGTATGAATGAAATGAATTTCTATTTTTTACATATCTTGCGTTTTTTAGATATTCAGACTCATTCTACCTTCTTCTACATCTGTCGATATCGATCTATCTACTATCTATGTATATATATATATATATATAATTTTAATAATATATATATATATATATCTATATATATGTATGTTAAAATATTTTATATATATATATATATATATATAAAATATATATACTATATAAATATATATAATGAATGGCAAAACATTTTACCGTGTTGATGATCTAATATACATATATACAATATATATATATTAAAAAAAATATATATTATATAATATATATATAATAAATATATATAATATAAATATAATATATATATATAATATATAAAATATATAATATATATCTGTGTGTGTGTGTGTGTGTGGTTGTGGTGGTGTGTGTGTGTTGTGTGTATGTTATGTATTATATAATAAATATATATAATATATATATATATAAATTATATATATTGTATAAAAATATATATATATATATATATATATAAAATAATACTTATATATTATATATATGATATGTAAATGTATACATATATATAAATATACACACACACACACACACACACACACACACACACACACACACACACACACACACACACACACACACACACACCACACACACACAATTACTATATATTAAAATCAATATAAAATATATTATATATATATATATATATATATTTTATATAATATATATATATGTATATATATATATATATGTGGTATATATATATATATAAAATATATATATATATTTAGATATATATATACATATATTTATACATATTCATATATTTTATATATATATATATAATATATATATATATTATATATTTTATATATATATAAAATATATATATATAATATATATATTATATATATATTATATTTATACACACAATAAATATATAAATGTGTGTATATATACATATATATAAGTGTGCATATATATATACATATATTATATATAATATATATATATATTTAAAAATATATTAAAATATATTATATTGATGTATGTATTTTATATGTTTACATATAAATGTATTGTATATTTGTATGGGGTATGGTAATAAAAGTATATATTGTGTTATGTATGGGTATATATATACATTTTTATATTTATATATATAATATATATTATATATATATATATATATATAATATATATATGTATATATTATATACACCCACACACCACAAACACACACACACACAAACAGAGAGAGGAGAGAAGAGAGAAGAGAGAGAGAGAAGAGAGAGAGAATGAGAGAGAGAGAGGGGGAGAGAGAGAGAGAGGGGAGAGAGAAGAGAGAGGAGAGAGAGAGAGAGAATACTTATATATATTTTAATATATATATATATATATATATTTTATATATATATATATATATATATATACATACATACATCCTGCATATACATCTACATACATACAGACAAACACGTTCCCAACCTAAATGCACACAGAATTGGAGTCATGAAACAAATAACTTCATATCTCCACAATCAACTTCTATTTACACTCACGTACCAGAACAACAAACCGATAAAGAATATCGTCGGACCCAAACGAGAAAGTAAAAATCTCTCTCTTTTCCCTCCGCTAGCACAAAATCTCCTACTACTACACTTACTTGCCTCGTGACATTTGTGTGGCGAAGTGTTTAACCACAATACCTCGTAAGCGACATACATCGGACGATAAACACTTTCCACTTGACACATTCCATACTCGTCTGACATGCCTCTGACACATACGACACACTGAGGAGAAGAGAGAAGAGGAGGAGAGAGAGACTCTGAGTGCATACGATAGAGGATACATATTTTTAGCCTTTTACACTC
>NW_028234413.1:4151049-4153549 GCF_977035675.1 Penaeus japonicus
AAAAAAGAATAGCGGCGTCTGTTTTGAATTTTGGTTAATGGAGTCTTGAGGATCGGCAAAGGCTTGGAAAAATGTTTGACGTTCGCGTGAGAAATAGCGCAGATACTTTGGGAAATGGCCGTCACGTGGAGGGACTGAGGGAGATGGATTAGAGAGAGGGGGAGGGAGGAGGAGGAGGGGGAGGGAAGTGGAGGAGGAGGAAGGGAAGGGAATGGGGTGGGAGGAGGGAATGGGGGGTAGGGAGGAGGAGGAGGAGGAGGGTGGAGAGGGAGGGAGGAGGGAATGGGGGTTAGGTGGAGGGTGGAGGACGGAGGAGGGAGGAGAGGGGAGGGAGGAGGATGAAGAGGGAGGGAGGAGGGAATGGGGAGGAGGGAGTGGGGTGGGCGAGTGGTGGGAGGAGGGGGAGGGAGTCGGGGGAGGAGGGAGTGGGGTGGGAGGGTGGGAGGAAGAGGGTGGAGAGGGGGGGTGGTGGGTGGAGAGGGAGGGTGGTGGGTGGAGAGGGAGGGAATGGGGAGGAGGAAGAGGAGGGTGGAGAGGGAGGGAATGGGGGGGAGAGAGGAGGGGGAGGAGGGAGTGGGGTGGAAAGAGGGAGTGGGGGTTAGGTGGAGGAAGGAGGAGGGAGTGGGGTGGGGTTAGGGAGGAGAAGGAAGAGGAGGATGGAGAGGGAGGGAGGGTGGTGGGAGGAGAAAGAGGAGGGTGGAGAGGGAGGGAATGGGGGGAGTGAGTGAGGGTTAAGTGGAGGAAGGAGGAGGGAGGAGGAGGAGAAAGAGGAGGATGGAGAGGGACGGAATAGGGGGAGGGAGGAGGAGGAGGAGGACGGAGGAGGAAGAGGAGGGTAGAGAGCAAGGGAATGGGTGATTTGCGGTAAATGAGTGGGTGCAGGGAGGAGGAGGATGGAATTAAGTATGCAGTGAGGAGGGTTAGTTGGGGAGAGGGAGGGGAGGAAGGGAGGAGGGTGGAGGGTGGAGGGTGTGAGGAGAGAGAGGGGGGGCGTGAGGAGGAGAGAAGTGAGGGGTTAGTGTGGGAGCGGAGGAGGGAGGTAGGGCGTTAGTGGGGGGGGTGAGCGAAGGGGGGAGGAAGGAGGAGGTGAAGAGGAGTGGGGTGGGGGAAGGGGGTGGGGGTGTAAGGAGGATGTTCAGGTGAAGAGAGAGAGAGGAATGGAGAAGGAAAAGGAGGGATCAGAGGGAGGATGTGTGGAAGAGGAAAGAGGGAGGGAAGGGTGGAGGAGGAGGAGGTAGAGGTAGAAGGAGGAGGGGAGAGAATGGGTCGGGTGGGGGAATGGGTTGGTGAGGATAATGGGGGGTGAGGGTGAGGGAGGGAGGTAGTAGTTGGGGTGAGGGGAGGGAGGGAGGAAGAGGAGGGAGAAATGGGTCGGGTGGGGGAAGGGAGGGGGTGAGGGGAGGGAGGGGGTGAAGGGAGGGAGGAGGAGGAAGATGAGGGAGGAAAGGGGAGGGAGGGGGAGGGGGAAGGAGGATGCAGGAGGACGAGTAGGAGGAGGAGGAGGAGAAGGAAGAGGAAGAGGAATAGGGATAAGAAGAAGAAGAGGAGGAGGAAGAGGAGGGAGGTGGAGGAGGAGGAAGAGGAGGGAGGAGGAGGAGGAGGAGGAGGAGGAAGAAGAAGAGGGAGAAATGGGTCGGGTGGAGGGAGGGAGGAGGAGGAAGGGGAGGGACGAGAGGGGAGGGAGGGGGGGGGAGGAGGGTGTAGGAGGAGGAGGAGGAGGAGAAGGAAGGGGAAGAGGAATAGGGAGAAGAAAAAGAAGAAGAGGAGGGATGTGATGGGAAAGAGGTAGGGGGAGGGAGCTTATTGAAGGAGGGAAGATTGAATCGGGGATGGGGTGGGGATGTGAGAGTGGTGGATGTTAGAGGAGGAGAGAAGGAAGAGGAGGAGAAGGAAGAGGAGAAAGAAGAAGAAGAAGTAGAAGAAGAAGAAAAAGAAGAAGGAGAGGAGGAGGAGGAAGGAAGGGGAATGATGCATAAGGATATGAGGGAGAATGAGGAGTTGAGGGGAAGGGACAAGGTAGAATAACGAAGAATGGGATAGAGGGAAGGATGCAGAGTATCATGAAGGGTATGAGGGAGGATGAGGAGGGAGAAATGGGTCGGGTGGGGGAAGGGAGGGGGTGTGAGCGAGGGTGAGGAATAAGGGTGTGAGGGAGGGTGAGGAATAAGGGTGTGAGGGAGGGTGAGGAATAAGGGTGTGAGGGAGGGTGAGGAATAAGGGTGTGAGGGAGGGTGAGGAATAAGGGTGTGAGGGAGGATGAGGAATAAGGGTGTGAGGGAGATCTTGAGAGGGTGCGATATGGGATTTACTGAGTCGAGGGGTGGCGGTGAGGAAAAATAAAGGGTGTGAACGAGGGTGACGGAATAAGGGTTGACCCTATCTCCCCCCGAACCCTACCCCACCCACCGCATGGAGAATGAGGTATAAAAGGGAACGAGTATGGAAAAGGGAGTGAGGGTGTGAGGGAAGGGGGAGGATAAGGGAGAAAGACTAAAAGAAA
>NW_028234413.1:4188586-4196086 GCF_977035675.1 Penaeus japonicus
ATAAGGATTATATGTGTTATGTGATTTTTTTTTTTTTCTTTCTTTCTTTTTCTTTTTTCTTGAGAAAAAGTCAATTACATTTTGTTATACAGAGCTGATGTACAGTATACCTTAAGGGTGAAAATAACAATATGTTTATCTACGTATTGTTGAACCAATCAGATCTATATTTTATGTTTTTCTTTTTTTTCTATAATTAGTTCATCTGTGTGATTATATATCGCCATTTCATTGTCTCTTTTATAAGTTTACATTCTTGATTTAATGATTTATAAGATGTTATTGATTATGCTGTCCTCTAATTTTATTTATTCACTTATTTTATTGTCTATTATTCACTCGTTTATTTGTTTTACTGTTTCACTGATATAGGTGTTGTGTGTGTGTGTGTGTGTGTGTGTGTGTGTGTGTGTGTGTGTGTGTGTGTGTGTGTGTGTTTTCAGATATTTCAGTTCTTCACTTATATATATCGATTTCATCATTTTTTAATGTTTATCTATGTTTATTATACTATCTGTCATGTCTACTTGTCATTTATTTCCCGTTTTTTACACCTAAAAAGGACAGGTTTTACGGACTCGCTGCTTTTTACACCAATTGTTTATGTTAGTTAGCTTTATCTAGTCCCTACATTTCTATTCTTAATTCAATATATCACGCCTCTGTATATACTTCTATTTTCTAATATCACACGCCGTACTATTTGTCTCTAGACTTCCAAAATAATAAGAAATCAAGACAAAAATACGTCATATTCTTGTCTAACGAAATCTTTATCCTTTTTCAATGATTTTCTTAGAGAGAAAATTCACTTAACAAACAGAATGAATTGGCTGTAACATTCTTAGCGTTACACGAGAAATCTTTAACTGTTCATGTTTCAGTTCTTAAAGTATTAGTGGTTATGATGATATTATTGTGAATAATATCAACAATAAAGACGGGTTTTTTTATTTAATAAAGAAAATGATAATGTGTAGTAATATCAGTAAGATAAGATTATACTTGGTTTAATGATAAGAATTTTGGGGCAATGGTGCTAAGCAAAGAAATGTTATGGTGGGATAACGATAATAATGATGATGATGATAATATTATAAGGATAATAATAAGATAAAAAATGGATAAGGATGATAATGATATCAGTAATGATAAGCATTGTTAATATTATAACAGCATCAATAATGATAATGATAATGATACGGTAATGATAATGATAATAATAAGGATGAGAATAATGATAATGATGAGAACAACAATGATGATAGCAATTATAATGACAATAATAATGATAATGCTAATTACAAGAATGTAATGATAAGGGTAATGATAATCATTCTCATCATTATTATTATTATCAACATCATTATCACCATAATCATTACCATTATCATCAATACCATTATCATTATCATCATTATAATTTCCTATTTCTCAGCATCTTCATCCTTAATATCATAAGAGCAATAAAATCAGATATTAACTTTTTTTCTTTTTTTTCAACATTAGCATTTCTCGATTACACTTTGCGTGCCAAACTAGGTGTGCAAAATGACAGTTCTCAAGTATTAGAATAAATATCTTTAAAATGGTGGTAGCTGTTTTTATGCAACTGATTATATACACGAATATGAAAAGAGAGAAAAAAAAACAAAAAAAAAACACAACAACGGATAATGCAGAAGAAAAGTATTATCAAAATTGCATTAGTCAAGATGATCAGCTATCACGCTCGCAGTTTAGCCACACGAAGGCAACATGAAGTAAATTGCAACACGACACGTCTACCAAAAAAAAAAAGAAAAGAAAAAAAAAGAAAAAAAGATAAGAAATGGAAAATAAAATCTAGCAGAGTAAATAAATGAATACATACCCTTCTCAGAATCGACGTTTTGTTGCAAGTTTTCATCGCTAAGCATAAAAAAACATGCAATATTATTATAACCATTATTCAAGTACGATATTCAATACAAAACGTGCAATACAAAAAACACCTTTTACCAACAAGGGAAATACCATACAACAACCATTACCGTATAAAGTACATAACCACCTTATTATACAAACACCAATAACCAATCCATTTTAGATCATAAACAACCCACAAACACAGCCAAAGAACACAAGGAGAGAGAGAGAGAGACACATTAAAACTCCTACGACACAAGCGCGCATTATTGGCCAGGTTGAAAAAACAAGTGAGTGATGGCAAGCGTCCCGAGGGAGCCATTGCGCGCGCCCGAGTGAGAGAGTGAGAGACACTTCCTTCTTCGCCCTCAGGAATTGTTGCCTTCTGGTATCCTTTGTTTGATTCTCTTGTTTGGTTTGTTTTTTGTTTTTTTTTGAAGATTTTGATCGGTGGGGGTGAGGGATGAAGTGTTTTGTTATTTCCAGTAGTTTTTTTTTTTTTTTTTTTTCTTATTCTTATTCTTCTTCGTCGTCGTCTGTTTTCTACTTCTTTTTCTCCTTTTTCTTCTTTTTCTTTTTCTTTTACCTCTTCTTTTTTTTCTTCTTCTTCTTTTTCCTCTTCTACTTCTTCATTTTTCTCTTCTTCTTCTTCTTCTTCATCGTCGTATGCTTATTTCTTCTTCTTTCCTCTTTGTGTTCTTTTCTATTTCTATATTTCTATTTCATATTTTTCTTCTCTGTTTTTTTTATCTTCTCTCTGCCTTTTTTATTCTTTATTTTCTATCTTGTTCATGTCTTTAATTGAAGCTTTCGTTGTGTCCTCGTCTTTTTTCCTTCGGTTTCTTTTCTTTTCAGGATTTTGGTGGTTTATTCAGCTTTTTTTATTATTTTTTCACTGCTTTTAATACTAGTAATGATTATATATATAATTATATTATATATATATAATATATATATTTATATATAGATATATATATATAAAGTAATAAATCTATATATAATATATCATATATATATATATATACATATATATATATATATATATATATATATCTATATATATATATATATAGTATTATATTGAAAGCATAATAACAGTAATTGTAGCTTTTATTCACTTTTTTTATTATTTTTTCACATGCTCTTAATACTTCAGGATCTTTATATATATATATATATATATATATATATATTATATTATATTATTTTAATATATATATATATAATTTATATTAATTATTATTTAGTTATATATATAATTATTATGTTATATATAACAAATATATATATATGTATTAATGTAATATATATATATTGTTTAAATATATATAACAGTAATTGGGATGATAATAATAAAGATAATAATATTGATAATAATAAATCAAGATAATAATGATAATAATGATAATGATAATAGTTATAACAATGATAATAATAATAATAACAATAGTAATGATAACAATGATAATAAAACAATAATAAGCAATGATCAAATTAAAAAATAGTAAATAAAAAAAAATCAATTGAACTATTTGAGTAGATAAACAGATGAATCAAAGCAAAGGAGTAGAACGATAGGTAAATTTGATATATATACTGTAAACATATACTGAGGTACACACAACCTTACACATGTACACATGAGCACTTATGTGTATGTTAGTGTGTGTGTGTGTGTGTGTATGTATATATATATATATATATATATATATATATATATATATATATATATATATATATATATGTATATATGTATGTATGTATGTGTGTATATATATATATATGTATGTATGTGTGTATATATATATATTTATATATATATATATATATATATATATATGTATTTATATGTATATATATATACATATATATACATATACATACATATATATGTATATATATATATACATATAATATGTATATAGATATATATATATGTATATATATACATACATATATATATATGTATGTATATATATTATGTATATATATACATATATATACATATATATATATAATATATATATATATATATATATATATATATATATATATATATATATATACACCCGCATTAGTATCAGACAAAATAACCAACAACAAAAATAACGAAAGCATAAACTTCCAAAAATATCTCGCTCGCCCTCGGATTGCGGGGAACCTCCAGAAAACAACTGAATGATACTAAATAAACATTAAATAAAAGGAAATTGAATATGCAGACGAGCAGTCCACAGGCACGCGAGTGTGTCAGGTGAGACAGTTTGGTTATTAAGTGATGATAAAAGTTTAATCCAAGAATGTGTAGAGGCTATCAACAGACATTGCAAATTAACAATAATTTGATTTGATTAAGAAATATATTAAAAATGAACCCGATTAGAAACATAATTAGCTAAACCGACAAGTTATAATACTATTGAACTTGTATATAAATATACTTTTATATACAAGTTTTATATATAATACTAGTTTTATATATAATACTATTGAACTTGTATATAAATATACTTTTATATAAATAGACTTTTCTATTCCCGTTTTCTTTAACAAATGACCTTTTTTTTCCAATATTTGCTCATATCTTCATTCGAAAATTCAGTCTCATTTACTCTATGATTTTTTTTTTCAATCATGCTTAATTAATCACCAACGGCAGGATTGCATGCACAGCAAACATTACCCTTCCTTAAAGAAAATCTATTCACACGGTACTTCAAAAACTTCAACTTCATTCAACCGAGGCCATGTTCCTTTTTTTTTTTCTTCTCGAATCTTCTCCCATTTCTCACGCCCAATATCCAGACACCTCTAGCTCATCCCAGCACTACCTACAATGAGACGCCCTTCCATTATAATCCCTTAATCGGTCATTCCTTCTCTTTCCAAAAAAAACACGAAGCTTACAAAGAAGCACATTACCTTATGTTCTGTAACCCTGCTACTGCTTTAGGTTTTTAATAAAATGCATATCATTCTCAAGCGTCCTCACCTGCAGTATATATCACGGGTAGGTTCTCTTTCTCTCTCTCTCTTTCTCTTTTTCTTTTTCTTTCTTTCTTTCTCTCTCTCTCTCTCTTTCTTTCTTTCTTTCTTTCTCTCTCTCTTTCTCTCTCTCTCTCTCTCTCTCTCTCTCTCTTCTCTCTTCCTCTTTCTCTCTCTCCTCTCTCTCTCTTTCTCCTCTCTCTCCTTCTCTTCTCTCTCTCTCTCCTCTCTCTCTCTCTCTCTCCCTCTCCCTCTCCCTCTCTTTCCTCTCTCTCCTCTCTCTCTCTCTCTCTCTCTCTCTCTCTCTCTCTCTCTCTCTCTCTCTCTCTCTCTCTCTCTCTCTCTCTCTCTCTCTCTCTCTCTCTCTCTCTCTCTCTCTCTCTCTCTCTCTGACATGGCATCTCCTTTTTCTTGAGTGTCCCATGTGGTCGGTATTTTGCAGTCTATTGCTTGGATTGGCATAGTTGCATTAAGAATAATATATTCATTTTATTATTGTGCATTTTATGAGTGCCTGGCTTAGATTTTGGTATTCGTTTTTATGAATACTACTCTGAAAGGATGGTAAACAGTCTGTCTGATAAAGAATCTATTTTTCTGCCTATATATATGCGTGCGTGTGTGTGTGTGTGTGTGTGTGTATGTATGTATGTATTTATGTGTGTATATATATACATATATATATATATATATATATATATATATATATATATATATATATATATATATATATATATATATATATATATATATGTATGTATTTATATATATATGCATGTATGTATATATATATGTATAAATATACATATATATAATATATATAGGTATATATATATATATATATATATATATATATATATATATTATATTAAATATTATATATATATATATTTATTATATATATATATTATATATTTATATCAAAATTCAAAGAAACGACACATTAGACACTTTCATATTTTTAGATATTCAAGGTTTATATCCATAAACAAACCAAACAAAATTAACATACTTAGAAGGCTTGGCAAACATCAACTGATATTCAATTAAAGCTCTCACTGAGACACTTAAATGAAGACATTAGAAATATAGAAATTAAAATCAACAACTATGAACTAATAAGGAAAGATAGAAGTAATAGAAGTATTAGAAAAGAATTAGCAGCAAAAACGGATCCTGTAAACAATATTCTATTAATAATGTGGAATTATTTGGGGTTTTGACAAGAGATACAAAAGAATTATACATAGTTATATACAGACCTCCTTGTATAACAGAAGCTTCTTTCAGTGACGCTTTAAACTTCATGAGCACAAGGGAAATCCAAAATATTATAATACTTGGAGATTTTAATTTCTCCTTTATTAATTGAGAAATAAAGAAATCCAAAATTGGAGCAAAGGCCACTAGAGATGAGAAACAACAAACAAAAAATGCTTCTAGATTTTTTTAAGAAAATTTTTACCTCAACCAAATAATCAAAATCCCAACTAGGGAGGAAAATATACTTGACCTTGTTTTCGTTTGTTTTGGAGAGGATATGAACAACATATCATCAATCTCTACAGCTTAGTCAGATCACAATATCGTTGAAATAACATTAAATCAATTAAGAATACAAAAAGATAATGAAAACCAAGTAGAGAATTGTCTAAAATCTTTGAATTTCAATCACAATAAAATTGACTGGGCGATAATAAATAAATCACTTGAGGAATCACTTCAAGATATTGAAGTCTTACTAACACCAGATGATATGTTGAAGAGGTTATACGATGCCTGTAAGGATGTTTGCAAAAAAATTGTGCCACAGAAAAAGAATATTATACCAAGGGATCATAAGGTACTATTGGGATATAAGAAGAGACCAAAGAAACTAAATGTGACAACAGATCATGTTAAACAGGGAAGAATTAAAGCAGAGATTAAAGAAAAAGAAAACAGATGAAAAAATCTATAAGGAACCAAAAATTTGTTGAAGAAAAACGAGCAGTTGAAGCAATAATGAACAATGTAAAATACTTTTTTGTTTATACTAACAACAAATTAAAGAAAAGGTAAAAAAAAAATTGAGCCTCTTGAGAATAATGGTGCTTTGGTAACAGATTCAAAGGTAAAGGCTGAACTATCAAAATTCAATATGAAAAAGTTTTTAGCGTTCGTAAAATAGAAAAAAAAGAATATCAGA
Organism: Penaeus japonicus; assembly: GCF_977035675.1. Classification (NCBI taxonomy): domain Eukaryota; kingdom Metazoa; phylum Arthropoda; class Malacostraca; order Decapoda; family Penaeidae; genus Penaeus; species Penaeus japonicus. The sequence goes on from NW_028234413.1 coordinate 4,195,668, forward strand.
TACTGAACAACATTTCAAAATTATTGATACAATTGAATGTCTCAGATATAACTTTCAATGTTAGAGATATCCTTGAGGCAATCGACGATATTGCAACAAATTCAGCAGCTGAACCAGATGAAATTCCAGCAATCTTTTTAAAAACTGCAAAGAAACCATAACAAAAAATGGGTAACCCTTTGGAGGAAATCCTTAGACACTGGGATTATCCCTGATATATTGAAGGAAAGTAACATAATTCCTATATGTAAAAGTGGAAACAAAGATCAGGCAAAAAAAACAAAAACTGTAGACGTTAACATCTCACATAATAAAATAAGACAAAATTGTAAGGGTTTTAAGGGGGAAAAAATGTCCATTATTTAGAATAAGGAAACAAGAAAATAAGATCAATCCTGGATAACATGGCTTTCGGAATG
>NW_028234413.1:4206086-4208586 GCF_977035675.1 Penaeus japonicus
TGATAATGATGATAATGATGATAATGATAATAATGATGATAATGATAATAGAGACACACATGGAAATCATAATGATGGTTATTATCATTATCATTAGTAGCAGCTATAGTAGTAATGATAATGAAAATAGTAATATTTGATATTGTAGTAGTAATAGTAGTAAAATTAGTAGCAGTTACAAGGAAAAAAAGATACTGATAAAGCTGACAACAGGACAACAATAACAAGAATAATAATGTTAATAATAGCAATAATATCAATGACAATGATGATGATAGTAATTAGCAGTATCTTTATCTTTACTAATATCACCAATATTATTATGTCCTTATCACTATTACTATATTTGATATAATGGTTATCATTGTTATTATCACCATTACACTCCCCTCATCATTGTTGTACAATCAATAACTTAATGAATTATAAACACAATGATAATGACCATCCACATAAATCCAAAAGCATGATCCATTCTCATACATATTTAAAAAAAAATCTCATACATATTAAACAAAAATTCTCATATTTAAAAAAAATATGTATCATACATATTTCTTAAAAATCTCATATCAAAAAAAAAAAAATCTCATATTAAAAAAAAAAATCTCATACATAAAAAAAATATATCATATAAGAAAAAAATTCTCATACATATTAAAAAAAAAAAAATGTCACGTAAAAAAAGCCATCTCTACTAAGCTGTCTCCGAAGACGCGTTCTCCGTTATCCTATAATCCTGATTAGGAACCGTGAGACAAAACCAATCACAACATCCTATTCATTCATGGGGGCTTACGAAGAAATTGTGTGTGTGGGTGTGTTGGTGTGTGTATGTGTGTGGGTGTGTGGGTGGGTGTGAGGGTGGGTAGGTGGGTGGGTGTACGCAGACAGAGACGCAAAGAGAAAGAAATCGAGAGAGGAGCACCCCTCCCCCCCCCCGAAACACCGCCAGTCCGCATAATCCGTCCCTCCGCCAGTCACTCTCCCTCCCTCCCTCCCTCCCTCCCCCCGTCCCTCCCTCTCTCTCCCTATCCCTCCCTCTCCCTCCCTCCCTCCCTCCTCCACCTCCCTCCCCATCCCTCCACCTCCCTCCCTCTCTCTCTCCCCATCCCTCTCCCTCACCCAACCTCTCCTTCTCCCCTCATTTCTCTCGCCTCTCCCCTCCTTACGTCCATCGATTCCCTCCCATAACTTTGTATCAATAGCCATAGAGAAAGTGTAAACGCATCCATCATAAAGAGCCTCACATATACCTTTTATTATGGCCGATCTGTTGGTAATTGAGTCAGCAGATTTCTATGAGCTTTGTGTCGAGATCGTGCGGGTCATTTCGGTCGGGGTTTGAATAGGAAAATGATCCTTGTGGACAGCTCTCTTTCGGAGTGTCCGTGGGGATCCTTCTTATCGTTTTATCGCGTTGTGTGTTGTGCTTGTGTGTTTGTTTGTGTTTGTTTGGTTGGTTGCTTGTGTGTTTGTTTGTGGTTATGTTTGGTTGTTTGTGTTGTGCTTGTGTTTGTTTTTGTTTGGTTGTTTGTGTGTTTGTTTGTGGTTATGTTTGGTTGTTTGTGTTGTGCTTGTGTTTGTTTTTGTTTGGTTGTTTGTGTTTGGGTATTTTTGTGATGTGTTTGTGTTTGGTTGTTTATGTGTTTGTGTTTATGTTTTTGTTGTGTTTGTATTGTGCTTGTGTTTGTCTGTATGTGTGTGTGTGTGTGATTGTGTGCGTGTTTCTGTGTATGCTTGAATGCGCTCGTGCGTGCGTGCAATTGATATTTGATTAAGGTCAATTTTATGATGAACATTAACGTTTTTCATGACGTGTGTATATATAGTGAATAAAAACAACAATTCCAGGTCAATTGGCATGGTGTTTCAAACCATAAATGCAATAAATTTTCAACATTCACCCGATTCTTTCGCCCCCTCCCTGTGCAACTGCCAATTTCCATTCAATAGGCTATATTTGTCGTCAAAACAACCATTATCACGCACATAATACCTTAAACAAGTTATGGTTATCATTACCTGTATTGCTGTTGCTAGTGGAATAGTTAAAAGTATAGTGTTATAGTTATATAGTACTATAGTTAAAAGTATAGTGCCTGTTTCTGGTTGTAGTGTTAATAGCTTTAAGAATGATGGTATTGCTACAATTTTGATGATAATGGTACTACTAACGGTGATATTACTTCTACTATTAATGAAAATGATAAGTATTCAAATGTTAGTGGTAGTTATTGCGTTATCAATAATAGTATTGATAATGATACTGATAATGATAAATTATAATAATGTTGATAACGATGATAATTATGATAAGGACATTGATAACTATAACAATACTAATAACAATACCAACAATGATAAAACTGATCATGATAATAAATACCATGATAATGAGATTAAGGATCTTGATAATCATTATTATCAGCATCGATATTATCATTATCATTATCATTACTATCTTATTATTGTCATTACTATTTTTTATTATTAATTT
>NW_028234413.1:4213586-4216086 GCF_977035675.1 Penaeus japonicus
GTTGGAATGTTGTTTTATTTTGTTTGATAAGTATGATGCAATAGTCATTGATAAGGAGTTTCATAATCAGTGTTTTTTCTGTTAGTGTGTGTGTTTTTGTGTCTGTGTGTGTGTGTGTGTGTACTTGTGTGTGTGTGTCTGTGTGTGTGTATGTGTGTGTGTGTTTGTGTGTGTATGTGATTGTGTGTATGTGATTGTGTGTGTGTGTTTGTGTGTGTGTATGTGATTGTGTGTCTGTGTGTGTGTGTGTGTGATTGTGTGCGTGTGTGTGTGTGTGTGTGTTTGTGTGTGTGTATGTGATTGTGTGTCTGTGTGTGTGTTTGTGTCTGTACGTGTGTGTGTGTGTGTGCGTTATCGTCTATGGTACCATATGCGTGTGGCTTTACGACGGTATCTGTCGTGGCTATGGCAGCGGGGGTGAAGTTGGTAATAGCGTTGATGTGGAAGTGGTCTGCGTGGAACGTAAAAACACGCATTATACATGTTTATGTGTAAGTGTTCGGAAGGCTGTGCGTCGTGTAATACGGAGTGAGATGGGCGCGTGCAGAAGGCCTGGTACCTCCCTTTAGGCACTTAAGCTCGTCTCATGTGCCCCCACCCCCCGGCCAAAAAAAAAAAAAAAAAAAAAAAAAAAAACACCCTCTCTCTCTCTCTCTCTCTCTCTCTCTCTCTCTCTCTCTCTCTCTCTCTCTCTCTCTCTCTCTCTCTCTCTCTCTCTCTCTCTCTCTCTCTCTCTCTCTACGCACCAGACACGGCCGGTATGGATCCTATAAATTAATATCACAACGCAAACGGCCTGATATTAGGCTCGATAAACAGAAGTGTTCCACCGGCGACTGGAGCGCTGTGTGCCCTGCCGTCCCCCCGTCTTCTTGCAGCAGAGCGGAGATGTCACGGTTGCAGCTGCCAGGAATTGACTGGGAATGAATTAATGAGTTGTTTATTTAATTGAGAAAAAAAATGAATGTCTTATTTTATTGTGGTTGCTAAGTTGGGAAGGGGGGGTGGGGGGAAAGGAGATCTGGATACTAAGGTGCCCAAGAAATGTGCTTCTGACGATTTGGTTGGATTAGGTCGTAACCAGGGATTGGGGGGCTGGGGGGGCGGGGGGGGGGTAGCCAGAGTGTGTGTAGGGGGGGAGGGGAAGGGAGGGGGGTAGTCTGTACCAAAAGCAAGACGATTAAGAGGCCACTGGTCCTTTTACTTTTTTTTATGCTTTGTTTTTTTGTCTTTCTTTCTCTCTCTCTTTCTTTCTTTCTCTCTCTCTCTCTCTCTCTCTCTCTCTCTCTCTCTCTCTCTCTCTCTCTCTCTCTCTCTCTCTCTCTCTCTCTCTCCTCTCTCTCTCTCTCTCTCTCTCTCTCTCTCCTCTCTCTCTCTCTCTCTCTCTCTCTCTCTCTCTCTCTCTCTCTCTCTCTCTCTCTCTCTCTCTCTCTCTCTCTCTCTCTCTCTCTCTCTCTCTCTCTCTCTCTCTCTCTCTCTCTCTCTCTCTTATCTCTCTCTATCTCTCTCTCTCTCTCTCTCTCTCTCCTTCTCTTTCCTTTTTTTGTACCGGAGTAAATGGTTCGAAAACAGAAGGATGTGACATACTTATCCTTTGTTGTCCTGATTTATACGATCAGAGTTCTAGTGTGATGGGCAAAAAAAAATGAAAAAAAAGGAAAAAGAAAGAAAATTACAAGTACTTATTCGCTTCCAGAGTAACTAGGGAATCTTAAGTGATATAAGTATAAGTCAGTGATGTCCTTAGCTATAATACGTAGCCAACTATTAAAAAATAATAATGATAAAAAATAAAAGAAATAAAAATAAATTAATAAAAAAGGTAAACAGTATCAAACCGACTCTAATGTTTTATAAAGACTTTTATATAGACTTCTGCGATATAATGATGGGAAATAATTGAGAGATAAAATCAGCATCTATCATGCACCAATTTTTTTGTTTGGTTGTTCTTGCATTACATACCTTGAAGGATAAACATGTAGATAGATAGATAAGTAGATAGGAAAGTAGGGAGGTAGGTAGGTGAGCGGATAGATAGGTAGGTAGAGATGTTGGTAGGTAAGTAGATGGATAGGTAAGTAGATAGATAGACAGATATACAGATAGAAAGATGGAGATAGAGAGAAGAGAGAAAGAGAGAGAGAAACAAACAGACAGACAGAAAAAAAGAAAAGCAAGACAAACACAAAACAAAACAAAAATACAAGAAAATAAAAGGGACAACCAAACGAAAATCAATAAAAGAAGGAAATGAAAGAGAGAAAGAAGGAAAGAACCAAACGCGGAGGCAGTGCTGCATCTCGGCTTAAGCCTAACCTCAGAGCTCTTCGAAAAATGCTTCGTCATTAATGGCGTAAAGACTCTTGCTCGGTTTGTCACTGTCAACCTATCACACCATTTCTTTGTCCCTCCTTTGTGCTTCTTTTGTTGTTGTCCTTATTCGATTATCTCGCTGTTCTCTTTCTCTCGGTTCTCTCTCTTTCTATTGTCGGTCGTG
>NW_028234413.1:4246086-4258586 GCF_977035675.1 Penaeus japonicus
AAAAAACAACTAAACTTTGTGCCTGAAAAGAAGTAGATAAATAAATACGAGAGAGAGAGAGACAGAGAGAGAGAGAGCGAGAAAGAGAGAGAGAGAGAGAGAGAGAGAGAGAGAGAGAGAGAGAGAGAGAGAGAGAGAGAGAGAGAGAGAGAGGCAGATAAAACAAAGATAAAAAAAAGAAAAAAATAAGAGAAATACAGCAAAATCCTCAAAGAAGCGAAGAGAAAGAGAGCGAGCGAGCGAGCGCGAGAGAGAGACAGGTAGAGATAGGGCAATCAAAATTCGGTTATCCTCCGTTTCCTACCCCTCCCTAGAGATTCCTGTCTGACAGCCTCCCCTTTTGCTGGTGGATTCCAGGATTCCAGATGGATTCCGAATTCCGGAGGGCTGTATATAGCCTTGGTTGATGGCTGGGAATTCATTTTGTAGTGTATCTGCGATAGAAATACAGATCTTTATTTCCATATTCTCTTTCCGAAAGTGTATTTCTATATTGAAAATTCATAAGGCGTGTATTTGCGTCTATCCCACAGCTAGGACAAGCTGTAAAATGGGGTGTGTGTGTGTGTGTGTCTGTGTTTGTGTGTGTGTGTGTGTGTGTGTGTGTGTGTGTGTGTGTGTGTGTGTGTGTGTGTGTGTGTGTGTGTGTGATTGTAGATTGACAGGTAGACAGAAAGCTTGATATAGATATATATATATATAACTATGAATATAGATTTATATACCTATGAATATAACTATATATATAGATATATATAGATATGAATATATGTGGATTAAAATACAGATATATGAATATAGATCCATATATATATATTATATTTATACTTAATATAATTCTTATATTTTTTATGTAGGTATGTTACTGCTTATTATATTTTATATATCACCTATAGAAAAGGTTATACACGACAAACAGCCTGGAAAAGATATTTCAGTGAGAAAATAATAAATTACATACAATCAGAGACATTAATCACTCCAGATAAAATACATTTCATATCTGTTTACCATAAAAAAAAAACAAAAGTTCGAGATAGATAGATAGTTAGAAAAATCTACTCGTTCAGTAATTAGACGCCCAAAGCATGTTAGATGGAATGTCTAATGGTGTGTAAATGTAGAGTCTTTGCACTTGAGAGCAAGACTATGCAATAAAACACTTAACATGCAATGCACACGTCACAGCTCAACGGGGTGTTGTGTTGTGTGTAAATGTATAACTCTCTCTCTCTCTCTCTCTCTCTCTCTCTCTCTCTCTCTCTCTCTCTCTCTCTCTCTCTCTCTCTCTCTCTCTCTCTCTCTCTCTCTCTCTCTCTCTCTCTCTATTTCCTTTCCCTTCTCACCTCCCTCTCTTTTCTCTTTTCTCTTTTCTCTCTATCTTTTCATTCTTCTCCCTCCCTCCCTCCCTCCCTCCCTCCATCTTCGTGTATCTTTTACCAGACTCTGACAGATGCATGTGTAATTTTGGAGACTGGAGGAAGGGGAAGGAGGGAGAGAAGAAGGAGGTGTGAAGAGGGAGGAAATGGAGAAAGAAGAGGAGGAGGAGGAAGGAGGAAGAGGTGAAATGCGTGAGAAGAGGAGAAGGAAGAGGAGCGAGGGAGATAGAGAAGGGGATGCATGCGTAATTTTGGAGACTGGAGGAAGGAGAAGGAGGGAGAGAAGAAGGAGGTGTGAAGAGGGAGGAAATGGAGAAAGAAGAGGAGGAGGAGGAAGGAGGAAGAGATGAAATGCGTGAGAAGAGGAGAAGGAAGAGGAGCGAGGGAGATAGAGAAGGGGATGCATGCGTAATTTTGGAGACTGGAGGAAGGGGAAGGAGGGAGAGAAGAAGGTGGTGGGAGGAGGGAGGAAATGGAAAAAGAAGAGGAGAAGGAAGAGGTGAAATGCGTGAGAAGAGGAGAAGGAAGAGGAGCGAGGGAGATAGAGAAGGGGCAGGAGGAGAAGAGAAGGGGCAGGAGGAGAAGAGAAGGAGAGATGAAAAGCGGAAGAGTTGGAGAAGGAAGGAAGGAGATGGAGAAAGGGTAGGAGAAGAGAGAAAGGGGTGAAAATCGCTAGAGGAGGAGGAGGAGGAGGTAGCAGAGAGATAGAGATAGTGAAGAAGGAGAAGAGAGGAGGGAGATGGAGAAAGAGGAGGAGGAGAAGGGGGAGGAAGGAAATAGAGAAGGAGAAGAAAGAGAAGAGAGGAGGCAGATGGAGAAAGAGGAGGAGGAGGAAGGAGTGAGGAAGAGGTGAAAAACCCAAGATGAGGAGAAGGAGGAGGGAAGAGGGAGATATAGAAAGAGGGGGAGGAAAAGGGGCGAAGTGATGAAAAGCGTAAGAGGAAGAGAAGAAGTACCAAAGACAGAAATGAAGAAGGAGAGAAGATGGAGATTGAGAAGGAGTACGGGAAGGAAGGAGGAGGTGAGGGCGCAAGAAGAGGAGATGAGGGAAGATGCAGATAAAGGAGGAAGATGAGAAGAAAAGAGAGAGGAAAGAGGGAAGTAAGATGAATGCATATGACAGGAGACAGGAGGGAGAAGGAGATGAAAGGGGAAGGAGAGAGACAGGGAGAAAGGAAGAGAAAAGGGAAAGAAGAAGAAGTAAGAAGCTTAGTATGAGATATATGAGAACGAGGGAAAGGGGAAAGGGACAGATAAAAAAGGGAAGGGGGAAGAGAAAAGAAACAGCGAAATAAGACAGGAAAATATTTTCTTTAAAGGGGAGGAGAGAAAAGACAGGGGGAAGGAAAAAGAGAGTAAAGAGAGGAAAGAGAGAGGAAAAAGAAAGCGAAGAGAGAGGGAAGAAGGAGGAAAGAGAGAATCAAGATAAAGGAAACACAGAAGGAATAGAGAGAGGAGACAGGAGAAAAAAGAGAAGGAAGAGAGAGGGAAGAAGTAAGAAAGAAAGAAAGACAGAGGAGAGAGAGAGAGAAAGAGAGAGAGAAAGAGAAGGAAGAGAGAGGAAAGAAGTAAGAAAAAAGAAAAATAGAGGAGAGAAAGAGAGAGAGAGAGAAAGAAAGAGAGAGAGAGACAGACAGACAGACAAACAGAGAGAAAGAGAAAGAGAGAGAAAAAGAGAATGAGAGAGAAAGAGAGAGAGAAAAGGAATCCGTCTCCCGAGGAAAGCCTCCCTCTGCACTGCCAGAGGTTCATCGTTGCAGCGTCGTCTGCATGACTCATCCGGGAAAACCCCTTCTCGCTCTCGCTCTCTCTCGCTCTCGGTACTTCTGCCGCGCCGCCGCCGTCTCGCCAGCGGGACACAACGGAACTCGCTCGGGGACAACTTTGAGATTCTAGGAAGGGGGAAAAGTAAGTGATTTTTTTTATTATTATTATTATTTTATTATTATTTATTTGTTCTAATTTTCAGTAATGTTGTTGTTTTAGTTATGATTATATATTCTAGCTGTGTAATCTTTGCTAATCGTTATGTACTTCATCATTATCATTATCATTGTTATTTGATTATTATAATCATTATTATCATTATAATTAGTTTTATTGCTATTATTATTATTATCATTGCCATCTTTATTACCTTCTTTATTACCATTATCATTATTACCATTATTGTTATTATCATTATTATCGTTATCATTATTATGACAATTATCATTATCTTCATCGTTATTATTGTTATTATTATCATCATCATTATAATTATTATTATCATTATTATTATTATTATTATTATCACTACTATTATTATCATTATTATTATTATTATCATTATTATCATCAGTTTCATTATCATTTTCATTATCATACTTACCATTATTATTACCCCACCATTTTTGTACTTATCATACCTATAATATTATTGATATCATTAGTTTTATCACCATCATTATTATCAATATTAGTTATCATTACTATTATCATTATCATTATTGTCCATCAACATCGAACATTATCATCATCATTATCATCATTATCAAAGAGTCAGAGGCTTCACATTCTTCTCTGGATTTAGCATGAGATCACATTCTGTAATATAAATGACTTTCCCAACAATGCTGTTTTCTGGCCTTATTCCACCCTGATCTCAGCATTAATATCTTTGATTTACTTCCTTATTCATCATCTGAATCACTTAGTACATATATATATATATATATATATATATATATATATATATATTATATATATATAGATATATATATATAAATATATATATAAATATATATATATATATATATATATATATATATATATATATATATGTATATATATTTTTTTTCTTTCTTTCTTTTTTTTCTTTTTCTTTTTTTTTCTTTTTTTTTACAAATATGTACACACATATATATGTGTGTGTGCGTGTGCGTGTGCGCATGCGTGTGCGTGTGCGTGTGCGTGTGTGTGTGTGTGTGTGTGTGCGTGTGCGTGTGCGTGTGTGCGTGTGCGTGTGCGTGTGCGTGTGTGCGTGCGTGTGTATGTGCGTGTGCGTGTGCGTGTGCGTGTGCGTGTGCGTGCGTGTGCGTGTGCGTGTGTGCGTGCGTGTGTATGTGTGGGGGCGTGTGTATGCCCTAATATATAAGCAGTACGGCAGTGTCATGTTCTCGTGGATCCGCGACGCAACACGAGGCATCTTGAGAGAAAATGCACAGGATGTGAATAGCAAACACATCTGGATATTTTCTTCAGTGTCCTGGAAAAAAAATTTCTTTTGTTCTCCTGCGTGTCATCTCTCTTGTTTTTCTTGTTGCCTTGTTGTTGTTTTCTCTTTTTTTTTTTTTTATGTTTCTCGGTTCTTCAAGGCATGTTTTCTTGCCTGTATCGAGAAAATGTGAAAGAAAAGATGAATCATTCTGGACATTATTACTATTGCTTTTGTCATTATTATTATTATCATTATTATTATAACTATTATTATCATTATTGTCATTATTATTGTTATTACCATTATCATTGTCATTATCATTATTATTGTTATTATTTCTATTGTAGTAATACTATGGTTATTATCTTTATTATTATTGTTGTTAACATTATTATCATTATTATCATCGTCGCCATTATTACTATTGTTGTCATCATCATTATTATCATAAATATTATTATCACCCTTATCCCTATCATCATTATTATTATTATCATCGTTATCATTATCATAATCATCTTTATTATCATGATTATTATTATCAATATCTTTCTTGTTAATGTTATTATCATAACCATTATTGTTTTTATCATTTTTGTTGTTGATATTGTTATCAAAATTATCATCATTATTATTTTAAATACTATCATTACTATCTTTATCATTATTATTAACTTTATTGTTATTTTTATCATCATTAGCATATTGTTATTATTATCGTTACTGTCATTATCATTAACATTATTGCTATTATCATTATCATTATCTTTGTCCTTATCATTATCATTAGGATCATCATTATTATCATCATTATTGGTGTTGTTGCTATCATTATTATCATTATCATTATCAGTGTTATCATTACATCATTACTATTATCATTACCATCATCATCATCATTATCATTATAATTCTTAAAATTGCCATTCTTGCCATTATCAATATTTCATCATTATCATTGTCATTATCATTTTCACTATCATTATTATCATAAGCAACTTTATTGTTATTATCTTTTTTAATTGTAAATTTTATCATCATTATCATCATTATTGTTGTTATTTTTAATGTTGTTGTCATTGTTTTGTTTTGTTTTTCAATACTGTTATTATCATTATTAGTCTTGTTGTTACAGTCCTTAGTATTATGAATACCTTGATTATCTTTATCATTACCCTCATTATTGTTATTACTATTGTTGTTGTGAGGATTTCTATTACTACTTTTATCATCATCATCGTTATCATCTTTATTAACTTCATAGTCATTTTATTATTTTCATTATTGTTATTAGCTTGGACGGGGCTCGATCTGTTGATCACGGGGATGGGAGACCGGCGCGCTACCACTGTACTAGCCTGGTGGCTTTAGTATTATCATTATCATCATTGTCATTAGCATTATGAATGACATTGTCCTTAGTATCATTATCATCACGAATAATACTATTGCATTGTGTAACACGATTTTTGATTGGTAGCAACTGTTATTTCTTATTTGCTAATGCCATTAATTTTTTATCTTTTTTAATTATTATATATATATTTTTTTTTTTTTTTATTAACGCCATAAATTTTGACTAATTCTTAACGGTATTAGAGAATTGCTAATATTTTCTTCAAACTTTGCTTTTGTGACCAGGATAACGGTATTTCCAAAATTTACCTATTCCCACCGGGAAAACTAGTGCATGTGAATATTTCAACTCATAAAAACTCAGACATATTCAAAAACAACATGTATTTATTCTAGAACTGTACAAGAGAAAGAAAAAAAAAGTTTAAAAGCAAAAAGTTTTTTTCACGATTTACGGTATTACAGTAAGTCGCTTTCACGTATCAGCCCTAAGTATAGTTTTTTCATGTTTTTATCATAAGATTCTTGGGTTAGCGCCGTTCAAAATCCAGCATATCCTAGTGGAAGACCTCGCCTTTCTCCTTCCTCCCAGTACCTCCCGTGTTCTCCTTGAATTCTTTCGTGATGAGCTTCAAGGAAATGGACTTTGAGGAACATCCTGCAGAAGCAATTGGAAAATAACACTTACTGACCAAAGACAAAATCAAGTCAAAATTTGGATACATTGTATAAGGATGATAATGATAACAATAATAATACTATTCCCGATAATGATAATGATGATGATAATAATGATGATGATGATATTGATTATAATAATGATAATGATAATGATACCAATGATAATGATAATGATAATGATAATTATGATTATGATAACAATCACGATAATGATAATGATAACAATAATAATACTATTCCCGATAATGATAATGATAACTTTTATGATTATGATAATGATAATGATAATGATAAGGATGATAATGATAACAATAATAATACTATTCCCGATAATGATAATGATAAGGATGATAATGATAACAATAATAATACTATTCCCGATAATGATAATGATAAGGATGATAATGATAACAATAATAATACTATTCCCGATAATGATAATAATAATGATAATGATACCAATGATAATGATAATGATAAGGATGATAATGATAACAATAATAATACTATTCCCGATAATGATCATGATAAGGATGATAATGATAAGGATGATAATGATAACAATAATAATACTATTCCCGATAATGATAATGATACCAGATGATAATGATAACAATAATAATACTATTCCCGATAATGATAATGATAATGTCAAGGATAATAATGATAATGATGATAATGATAAGGATGATAATGATAACAATAATAATACTATTCCCGATAATGATAATGATAAGGATGATAATGATAACAATAATAATACTATTCCCGATAATGATAATGATAAGGATGATAATGATAACAATAATAATACTATTCCCGATACTAATAGTGATAAGGATGATAATGATAACAATAATGATACTATTCCCGATAATGATAGTGATAATGATAAGGATGATAATGATAACAATAATGATACTGATTTCGATAATGATAATGATAACAATCATAATACTATTCCCGATAATGATAATGATAATGAAGATGATGATAATGATAATGATACCAATGATAATGATAATGATACCAATGATAATGATAATGATAATGATACCAATGATAATGATAATGATAAGGATGATAGTGATAAGGATGATAATGATAACAATCATAATACTATTCCCGATAATGATAATGATAAGGATGATAATGATAACAATAATAATACTATTCCCGATAATGATAATGATACCAATGATAATGATAATGATAATGATACCAATGATAATGATAATGATAAGGATGATAATGATAACAATAATAATACTATTCCCGATAATGATAATGATAATGAAGATGATGATAAAGATAATGATAATGATAGTTATAATGATAATGATAAGGATGATAATGATAAGGATGATAATAATAAGAATTAGAATGATAAGGATGATAATGATAACAATAATAATACTATTCCCGATAATGATAATGATAAGGATGATAGTGATAAGGATGATAATGATAACAATAATGATACTATTCCCGATAATGAGAATGATAATGATAAGGATGATAATGATAACAATAATAATACTATTCCCGATAATGATAATGATAATGATAACAATAATAATACTATTCCCGATAATGATAATGATAACAATAATAATACTATTCCCGATAATGATAATGATAACAATAATAATACTATTCCCGATAATGATAATGATAACAATAATAATACTATTCCCGATAATGATAATGATAATGATAATGATAATGATAAGGATGATAATGATAAGAATAATAATACTATTCCCGATAATGATAATGATAAGGATGATAATGATAACAATAATAATACTATTCCCGATAATGATAATGATACTGATACTGATAATGATACTGATAATGATAATGATAATGATAATGATAAGGTTGATGATAATGATAATGAGGATGATAATGATAATGATAAGGATGATGATAATGATAACAGTAATAATACTATTCCCGATAATTATTATGATAATATCAATTATTATAATGATAGTGATAATTGTAATGATAATGAAGATGATGATAATAATAATGAAGATAGTGATAATAGTAAGAACAATAATGATTATGATAATAGTGATAATCATAAGGCTTATGTTATTAATGATTATGAGGATAGTTTTGATAACGATTATGATAATGATGATGGTTATAATGATAATGATAAGGATGATAATGATAAGGATAATGATAATGATAACAATAATAATACTATTCCCGATAATGATAATGATAATGATGTTAATGATAAATATGATAATAGTGATAATGGTGGTGATAGCAATAATGATAACAATAACAATGATAATGATAATCATGATAAGGATAATGATAGCATTAACAATGATAAAATATAATCATGATAATGATAATGATACCAATGATAATGATAACCTTAGAAATGATGGTGATAATCATGATAACGATGATGATTATGACAATAATAGGGATAATGATGATTGTAATGATAGTAATAATAATGATGAATATATTGATGATGATAATGATGTAGTAGTAAAAAATACCTCATTAAAATTGCCTCACGGGTTATTTTTTCCCAGTCGTCATCCTGTGGTTTTCCTCTCGCTTGCTAATAGACAACAGTCGACTATTTAGCATAAATATACACCATCCTCACCATTTCCTAATTGCAAGAGTCCACAAATACAATCCATATCAACATAGTCCCTCCGACACCATCACCATCACGGTAGTATAAGTGTAATTGTGCCAAAAGGGACATTCAAGTCACCATATTTTCCAATTACTTTTGCTGTCATCACAGTACATCATTATAATCCTTTCTTCTTTCCGCACCATAGACCTTCCCTTTCCCTGCCCCTTCTCCTATCCCTCTCCTTCCCCTGCCCCTTCTCCAGCCCCTTCTCCTTCCCCTTCCCCTGCCACTCCCCCTGCCCCTTTTCCTTCCCCTTCACCTGCCCCTTCTCCTTCCCCGTCCCCTGCCCCTACCACCACCCCTGCCCCTTCCCCTGCCCTTTCTCTCCCTCTCTCTCTCTCTCTCTGTCTGTCTTTCTCCCTTACTCGCTCTCTCTCTCTCTCTCTCTCTCTCTCTCTCTCTCTCTCTCTCTCTCTCTCTCTCTCTCTCTCTCTCTCTCTCTCTCTCTCTCTCTCTCTCTCTCTTTCTCTCTCTCTTTCTCTCTCTTCTCTCTCTCTCTTCCTCTCTCTCTCTCTCTCTCTCTCTCTCTCTCTCTCTCTCTTTCTCTCTCTCTCTCTCTCTTTCTCTCTCTCTCTCTCTCTCTCTCTCTCCCTCTCTCTCTCTCTCTCTCTCTCTCTCTTTCTCTGTGTGTGTGTGTGTGTGTGTGTGTGTGTGTGTGTCTCTCTTTCTCTCTCTCTCTCTCTCTCTCTCCCTCTCTTTCTTTCTCTCAAGCCATTTCCCAACAGTTTCTCCACCACGTAAGATTTTTATAGGATTCTCGGGTCAGACCAAATGCTCAGGCGATTTCTTTGTCTTTCATCCAGCGATTTTCTTTCTATTTTAATTCCTTTTATTTTCCTTTTTTTTAAGCTGGACATCCTTTCTAGTTTTGGATACCTTTTTTTTTACATTTGTGCGTATTCTAGTAGTTGTTTGTATTTGAGTTTGTTCGTGTGTGCGCTTTTTTCTTTCTTTCTTTTCTTTTCTTTTCTTTCTTTCTTTCTTAAATCCTAGTTATTATTCTGTCATTTTAGAGTTAAAGTCTTTTTTCTTCACAAATTTTGGTCTCTCTCTGACAGGTAAATCCAGAAGTTTGCCTTGTTATGCAGTGAGCATTAAGTAAGAGCTTTTGCGTCCACGTCCGTTAAGCAATTTATGTATATATACTTGTATCTGGATAAGAATATGTTTGTGTTGGTACACATGAGCGAATGAGGGAGAGAGAGGAGAGAGGGAGAGTGAGAGGGAGATAGCAGGGGGAGAGAAAGAGAGAGAGAGAGATAGCAGGAAGAGAGAAAGAAAGAGAGATAGCAGGGATAGAGAGAGAAAGAAAGAAAGGGAAGAGATGTAGAGAGAGAGGGGGGGCAGAGAGAGAGAGAGATAGCAGGCAGAGAGAAAGAGAAAGAAGAAAAAAAAAGGAAGAGAGGTAGAGAGAGAGAGAGGGACAGAGAGAGAGAGAGAGGGAGAAAGAGAGAGAGATAGCAGGGAAAGAGAAAGAGAGAGATATAGCAGGGATAGATAAAGAGAGAGAAAGAAGAAAGAGAGAGAAAAAAAGAAAGGGAAGAGAGGTAGAGAGAGAGGGGGGATAGAGAGAGAGAGAGATAGCAGGGAGAGAGAAAGATAGAGAGATAGCAGGGATAGAGAAAGAGAGAGAGAAAGAAGAAAGAGAAAGAAAGAAAGGGAAGAGAGGTAGAGAGAGAGAGGTAGAGAGAGAGAGAGAGAGAGATAGCAAGGGGAGAGAAAGAGAGAGAGATAACAGGGATAGAGAAAGAGAGAGAGAAAGAAGAAAGAGAAAGAAAGAAAGGGAAGAGAGGTAGAGAGAGAGAGAGAGACGGGGACAGAGAGAGAGAGAGAGAGCGTGGGAGTGGGACAGAGAAACAGCGAAAAATAATGATACATAGAGTGACAGAGAAATTATGGGTCTTTTATATTTTAGAATATATGCATGTATGAATATATTGCAGCTCTTCTCAGATATTTCTTCGAGATGTTTCGGCGAAGCTCTGCCTTCACTCTTAAATATTTTCCTCTCTTTTACACATTTGAGTACAAATATGTATGTACAAATATATATATATATATATATATATATATATATATATATATATATATATATATATATATATATATGTATGTGTGTGTGTGTTTGTGTGTGTGTGTGTGTGTGTGTGTGTGTGTGTGTGTTTGTGTGTGTGTTTGTATTGTGTGTGTGTGTGTGTACGTAGTCAGATGGCATTTGTTCATATTCCAAACTATTTCAAAAGTTTCCTTGTAACTCAATATTAATGCAAATAGATAAAAATAGATGCTTCGTCATGTTTGCACACTTTTTTTTTCACATTTTGCTAATATTGCAAGTTTCGCAATATTATGACACCACAATTGTGCAAATGCAAAAAGTAAACATGTTTTGCAATTTAAACATTGTGTCGTTTTACGGACATGTGTTAATTCTTAATGAATAATTCTGATTTTTTTCCCCGTCGTTCTTCTCCAGATGCTTTGATGAGGAATGCAGATTGATTAAAAGATATTTCAGTGTAATTTTAATCACTTTTTCACTCGACGATTTTTTTTCTCTCTTTTTCGCTCGACGATTTTTATTTTTTTTCGCTCGACGATTTTTTTTTCTCTCTCTTTTTCGCTCGACGATTTTTTTTTTTTTTTCTTCTTCTTCTTTTTCGCTCAACGATTGTTTTTTTTTCTTCTTCCTCTTTGTAGTATTCTTGTTGTTTGATAAATCCGTTCAATTTACAAATCACGTCGCAATACTTAACAACATCCATCATAGTATTTTACAAACGTATCACAAAGAATTCGTCTGCAACAAAACACGTCAACCCAATTCAATATCCGAACACTAATCTGATTACTATGCAACATTGATAATCGTAGAATACCTACTACATTTTACCATCACAACAGGAAGTACTATAAGTCTATTTGTCTTCCTATAAATCTACTACATTTTAACATCACAACAACAACTATAATTCTATTTGTCTTCCTATAAATGTACTACATTTTACCATCATAACAACAACTATAATTCTATTTGTCTTCCTATAAATCCAGTTGAGTTTTGGTCAGAAATTAAATTGTGAAGCGAAGGTCTTATTACGGAAGCAACCGTGTGCTTCTTGTCCTTGGAAACGACGTAACGGAATTATGTGTTGCGTGTGGGAATAATAATGATGATGTTGATAATGATGTTTATGTTAAT
>NW_028234413.1:4288586-4298586 GCF_977035675.1 Penaeus japonicus
CAGACAAACCCCTTCCCCCTCCCCCCCAAAAGGACCAACCAATGGGGGGTGGTTGGGGGGTTGAGGAGGGGGGTGTTCCCTCCCCTTCCCCAGGCCAAAAGAGCAAGTCCTGTGTTCTGGAAATATGGTTACGTGATACGACCCTCAACGATCGTCTGACTAGCTAGCTGCCTTGAATTAATGTCTAAGGCTTTTATTCTTCCAAGAGGAGAGAATTCTTCTTGAAATCTTTTATTATTATTTATTTTTTTTTAGGTTATTATCTTTCCAGAGTGGGTTTGGCCATGATGGACAGATACAGCATCGGGTGTTGTTGTTGTTTTCCTGTTCTATTCATCCACCTCTTGAGACAATAATAATGATGATTAATGCACATGATATATATATATATATATGTTTCATTTCTACATACATGTTGCCTGAAAAGTACAAAAGATATAAAAGCGGAATGAAATGATGAAACCATCAGTATGTGCACATGGTCCTCGTGGGGGAATTCCTCGTACTGAAGTGAGGCAAAAAAGAAAAAAAAGCTTCCCTTCCCGAAATGATCAAAAGTCTTGCACAACACCGAACGCTGTATGTGTCACCATGATTTGCACACACTGCTGCGCCTGTTATCACTTTTACCTGATTGAACAGTGAGTAGCGAGCTTGACATGTTTGTTTGACTGTCACGAGAAGAACATCTACGGTATGTTTACAAATTTGTTTCCACGTTTCGTGTTCACGGCCTGTTCGTACAACGAAAACCATATGATCGTGAGTGTGTAGACTAGATGACTGTCTCTGCCAGGTAGCACAGGCCTCCTTGTATGCTAACATCAGTATATATATATATATTTATGAGAAAAATATCCATGCTTAATTCACAGAGATGTTCATTGACCAAAGAGATCATAATGCACCAGTAACAAGACATGAGAAGAAGGGAGTAGTGAAACATCACTACTTTCCTCAAATATTATAATTTTATTTATTTTTTTAACCTAGAAATTTCTCATGTAATCCAGACGAAGTGTCTAAGAGCTTATGATGATGAATTAATGATACGTGAACAAAAAAACAAACTATACAACCAATGGGGTGGAAGGAAACTGAAAGACCAAATGAAGAAAATGTGTCAATAACTCGCAAGGCCAAAGGGACATCGTACTGCAGGGAAACGAAAAGGGGGGGAAAGAGAGAGAGAGAAGAGAGAAGAGAAAAGAAAAGAAAAAAAGAAAAGCAACCAACTAGTT
This sequence comes from Penaeus japonicus, assembly GCF_977035675.1. Lineage (NCBI taxonomy): Eukaryota > Metazoa > Arthropoda > Malacostraca > Decapoda > Penaeidae > Penaeus > Penaeus japonicus. The sequence continues at coordinate 4,289,828 of NW_028234413.1, forward strand.
TTGAAAACGGAGGTTGTGACCGAGTACATCAATATAACAAAAATAACGAATCGCGAGTAGAAAACATACATACACCACTCTGGATTCACCAGCAAGGATAAAAAAAAGGAGGGGGGAGGATTACGGGACGGGGACGGGGACGGGGAAGGGGGGAGGGGGTTCACTGGGGGGGTATTTATATAGATTTATATATAAAGCAATGTGAAGGACGCGAAGTAATAATCCTCGACTTGCCAGCTCGATCCTACAAAGGCCTCAGACCTCAAAGACCTTAATAGAGAAGTAAGTGGTTTCCTTCAGCAGCCGAGGTTAACCTACGCGTCCTCGAGTTTTGTGCTTGGTGGTGACAGCTTTTTTTTTCATTCCTTTTTTTCTTTTTTTTACTACAACAGCCTTGTTTTTAGAGCGTCCTGTATATCAAGAGAGAGAGAGGTTGGAGGGGGAGGGGGGGTATCTTCCCCCCGTCGAAAGCAAATCAACGGGAACCGCCTGAACGAACGTTGAATCTCCAGGTCTTTGGAGACCAGAAAATGAAGCAATGATATAATAACTAAAACCGTAACACAAGAACCTTTTTCTTCAAACCTTCTGCTAGACTTTCTTAATTAACCGGGAATACAAGAAGAACAAAAAGAAAAATACGTTAAACAAAATATCTAACCCATTTCTTCCAAGGAGAAAGCATTTAACAAGAGACAAGACCAACACGAAGTAAACTTGAAGAAGATTCAACCATAAAACAGTCGTACTGAAAAGGCGACAAAAATAAATCACTAACCCATGTGCAGTCACAGCTAACTATTTCCACAGGGAAGGATATAACGTTATTGTTGCAAATCACGTCGGATTTTTTGGTCGGATGGGGGGGGGGGGAGTCAAAACCCATAACACTGCAATGGGAGTATCCTTTTCTCTCCTATGAGGAACGTTGGAGAGTTATGTTGAGGTTCCCCCCCCCCCTCAAAAGTGGCAAGAGCAGTTCCTTGAAAAAGGGAAAGAAGAAAAAGAGAGAAAAGGGTGAAAGAGGAAAGAAAGCAGAAACCAAGGTGATGGGAAGAAATGGGTAAGGGAGGGGGAGAGAAAAAGAAAAAATATATATATTAACTTGAGGAATATAAATCTTCCTGAACTAAATAGACAGATTTCCCACTTCATCGCGCAAGAAAGAGGACAGAAAAACGAAAAGATTTTGAAAAAAAAAAAATAGAGAAAACGAACACGAACCACCGGAGAAACCGTCGAAAGAGGTCTCTAAGAATTGCTCGCTGCATCGCCACTCATTTTCACAGAGTATATAATTTATATATATGAATCTTGTAACGAACTTATTTCCCGTTTTTCAACGATCTCGTTTCAAACGCATCTGAAGAGAGAGAGAAAAAGAATAAACGGGAAAAAGAAATCAAACGGAAAGAACAGAATGAAGAAAATAGAAACGGACGAAAACATCAAATCGAACGCCTTTCAAATTAATCTAACCTTCTTTTTCTTAAACCATTAATAATCATCATCGTCACTGATGCCCTGTCCCCCTCAAAGGGAGAGAGCGAGAGACAAATAAAAAAGTTGACCTCAAAATACAAAACCGAAAACCGAAATACGTTTGGAATGACTTGAGTATATATGATTTGTCTGTCAGTCAAAGGGCGGCCGGGCCAGCCCTGTCGAACGTTGAAGCAAGGAATGGAAAAGGAAAGATGATGTCGAGGGAAAGAAAGAAATATGGGATTAGGGAAAGGAAAGGACTTGGGATGACACGATAGGGACTGAACGGGAACAGGAACAGTAACAGGGTCAGGGACAGGGACAAGGTCAGGAATAGGGTCAGGGACAGGGACAAGGACAGGGGACAAGGACAAAGTCAGGGACAAGAGCAGGACAAGTTCAGGGACAGAAACAGGGGACAGAGGCCGGGGGACAGGGACAAGGTCAGGGACAGGAAAAGGAACAAGGTCAGAGGACAGGGACAGGGGTCAGGACAAGAAGAGGCGATTCATCTTGCACGACTAGGTCGCAAACACCGGGTTTTGAGTCGCCGGGGGGAAAGGAGCGCGGCTTCCGAACGAAAAGAAAAGGGGTTGGATATCTATGGGGTAATACTTGCTACTTTAAATGATTCGGAGATATAGATATATATTGGTAATGGCAGTCGTAGTTGTAGTAGTGGTGGCGGTGGTAGTAGTAGTAATAGTGGTAGTGGTTGCGGCAATTATGATGATAATAACAATCGAGCATAATCATGAAAACTATAACAAATATTACATATACATATGCATGCATATATAAATTATATATATATATATATATATATATATATATATATATATATATATATATATATATATTACATACATACACATACAGCTATATATCCTCGCAACAGTGACTGACTACCGGCCAACCAAACGAACCAAAAGCCCCCCTATCCCCTCCCCTCCCCTCCCCCCCGCACAGAAAAAGACGGAAGCTGGAAACGACCCGAATCGGAAGGTCAGCCGAAACAGAACCTGAATCCCGTGCTATCTCCTGCCGAGCCACGAGGAGCCAGAGAAAGAAACGGGGAGGGGAGAAAAAGGGAGAGGAAGGGGGGGGGAATAGGGGAGTGGAGATCGAGAGATCGAGAGAGGGAGGGAGGGAAGGGGGAGGGGTTAAGGATAGGGGGGGGGGGTTGGCAAGACTATAAGAGCAAGAAGATCCTGAGGTGGTGGCGGCGGCGACGGCGGTAATAGCATCGGCGGCGACGCGAAAAAAGGAACTCTCATCCTGTGGTCCATGACCTGGCATGACCTGGCATGAAGGTGGCGATATTGTACTCTGTCAGGAAGACGCGGGCGGTGATGCCGGCTAAGTTTGCTAGAAGGTTCTTGTTACTGCTAGTTGTTTTATTTTTTTTGTTTTTGCACAATTAGTCCAAAAAAAAGGAACTGAAAACGATTACGGTTTAATGGTTCTAGGAGTTTAAAGTAATTTTTTTTCTCTTTGTTCCTATAAATAAATACGGTTTTCTAGAAATCTATGATGAGTGTTCTTTCTTTCAGAACAGCGGCGAGCGCGGCTGCAGCTGTTCAACGGATGATCAATGTTCCAAACAACTAGAGGGTTCTAGAAACACTAAGAGGGTTCCAGAAACAGATTTGAAAAATAGTCATTAACGACTACTATCTACTTTCTGTGGTGACACTGAAGCTGTAGCTGGTGATTTTATTATCATTATTATTTTTTTGACAGCGAAACAAAGACGAAATCCAACTTTCTGCGTTAGTTTTTTTTTTGTTTTTGTTATCTCTCTCATTCTCTTATTTTTTATGTGATGTATAAATCTCCTTTCAACCTTCCAACTGACCACGAATATATACATATACATATATACATACATATATATACATATACATACATATACACATACATATATATACATTATATATATATATATATATAATTACTTCCTCACGCCTGCAAATAAGAGAGAGAGGCTCAAGCAACCTCGAACTACACACAGTCTCAAGTATTCCACAAGACGGCGACAAAAAAAAAAAAAAAGGCCGAACACTGGATTACAGTCTAGGTGATGCTGGCACATTATTATTATTATTCCTTTTTTTATTAAACTTGCTTCGATTAGATAATTCATCAAACATGACAAATAACGACGGAGTACATTATAAAACACCTACAAAAAATCTTCTCCTTATTGCTCTAAATCATCATTCAAGAGGGTCGGTCTCCGGGTCGTCTGAGCCCTCTGGAACCATGGAACGGTTTTTGGTTTTTATCTTCTTTCTTTCTTAACATTCTGACAACGCTACCTAGAAATGCCTAGAAATAGAGGAATATCCTGTTCCCTTCGACCTATGTACGGCGTGTCCAAGTAGCGTCGACAAACCTCCCCTTGGGCGTGCCCGAAGGTGATGATGAGGAGGGGAGGAGGGCGGGGAGAGTTCTCAAGAAAGTATATGCAAAGTGGACTCCTTCCTTGTGGTACAAAATATTCAACAATAATGGGATTTCGGAGAGGACCTTGCATACACCTCAATGCTTCTTCCCCTAATCAGTGTCCAGTATATTTATATATATATATATAATAGAGAGAGAGAGATCACCCACAACATTCCCGTAGGACAAACTTTTGGAAGAAAAAAAAAAAAAAAGAACAAGAAAAATTACAGCCATCAAATCAAAACACCAGTTAGGACGTTATAAAAAAAAAACACAATTATGAACAATCAGTTGACAAGGAACAACAGGGGGTGGGGGGTGGGGGGAGGCAAGCAATACAAACAGTATTACATTTGGATTATGAGAAAGCTATCACCAGATCTGTCAAGAGCCTCATTGTTGTTTACCCTTAATGTTAATCTATAAGAGTTACCCTATAGCACTGAGTTGGTTACAGAGAGAAATAAAAAAGTTACAAAAGCACATGAATGAATGGCTGTTATTGATAGGACCCAACACTGTGAAGGTCTTCTCACGAAAGAAGAGCAGTTCTCAAGGGGTTCGAACACAAGCACTGTAAGCCACTGGGCTTTTTCTTCTTTCTTATTTTCTGTCTTTCTTTCATTTTTCTTGCTTTCGATTTTTGAGATGAGACCACTTTCGAATCACTTTTCGGTCATGAGAACGACGGAGTTCACAGCCCTGGCCGATGACACTATATTACGAGACATGAGATAATGCAGTTACTAAAAAAAAAAAAAAAGAGAACGTGTGAGAGGAATTACATGTCCGTCCATCTGGAGTCCCTTCGGCTCAGCGCACTTTCCTAAATGACAACACTGCGAAAGTGCGCCGTCAGAAGCTGCTGGCGACGTCGGAAGCGCTAAATTCTCTCACACCGTAATGGTAATGCGCCGTACCTGCAGATTTTTCATTTACTTACTTAGGAAAGACAGAGGGTATATGTGTAATGTATGTGTGTATCCGACGATCGGCAGTCTATGGTGACACAAACCCCGAGGCATTCGGTATGCGAAGCCGACCTCCTGTGACTCCATGACCCCGTCCATGGGCGGCGCGTGGCGACGGGGCGCGTCCGGGCGTCCTGGCGCCGCGCCGCCGCATGGAGACGGCCCCCGCCTCGGCGTCCAGCTTCGCACCTCGCGCCCCCGGGCTTGCATCGTTGCATTAATACTAGTACAAAAAGTCGATTACTATATATATTCATATATATCATTTATATATGAAAAACCGGGTGGTTTAGTGGGTGGAACCTGTTTTGGAGGGCGCTGGGACGATGACAGTGCTACACAGAGCCCCATCACAAAAATAATACATCTTTTCCGTTGTGCGCAAGACAGATCCTCAGAGCGACGGGCTGAGACTTGGTGAGCCGAGGCTCGGCCGGGGAGGTGGGCGTGGTGCTTGCAACAAGCTGACTCTGTCGCAGAAACATCAACAGGAAAAGCGGGGGAAATATCAACAAGACTGAATTGAGTCACTTCTAAATGAGATTTGGAAAAAAAAAATATACATATGTTTGGACTTACACTCTAATGTAGACAACAGCTCCTTTTTGCCCAGGCCCTTCAGTTGTGTACTGCATGAATGGTGTAGAAACGTTTTTTAAAGACTAAATGCCCATTACGATGCGTTGTGGAAAACGATGTTGATCATTTAACATACGTTTTTTTTTTTATTCTTTCTTTTTGGAATAACCTGAACATACAGACTAGAGATAAGGGGTTGGGGGGCTATGGGGGGTGGGGGGTATATGGACCTAATTCTTCAGAGGTAAAATTACTCCACTCATGAACGTGGGGGAGGGGGGGGGGGATCGAACCAGCCTCGACCTAGTCTAATCACTCCTCAACGAACTCATAATCTGCAATTATGAGCCTTAGGGAGTCTTAGACTTAGGCCCTCGATGGCTTTCCCAACCCCGCCGCCATTCTTCTTTTTCATTTTGAATTCTCGGGAACTAAACCCCCAAGCAATACCACAGATTCCAAAGTACAGATGGTTGAGGATGATGCCATTGCCATCACTTGATGATCTTCGTAGAGAGGATGAGATCTCACCCAGGATCGCCCTGAGGGTTCCATCAGCTGATTTTTTTTCTCTTTGTTTCCGGCATTTTCTGCGGGTTGTTAAGTTTCACCTGTTCCTGTTTTCTTTTCTCTCTTTTTATTTTTCACTTCTCAGCCCTGACTGAATAATAATAATCCCGGATGTGGCAATATTCTGTAGAGGTCGATTCAAGTAATGCCAATGGCACAGGCACCATGCTTACTACGAGTTTGTTTTGCATTGCTTTTTTTAGTTTTGTTTATGGTTGGGCAGTTGGCATGGAGTCCAAGGGTTTTGGCTTTAGAAAAATGCTTCAACTGCTATGGTATAAAATGATGAAATGAAGTGATTTATGTAGTCACTATGGCGATGAAATGACAACATAACAGATCAGCTCATAAAAAGGAAATGCACTTAACATTATGTCCTATGACGGGTGTTGTACAGGTGAAGAACGCAAAGTCTTGTCTTCATTGAACACCTGCTTATCACACCTGCAGAACTGGCACTTGCAACACTATTGTGGCATTTTTTTTTATATAGGTTTACATGACTAAAAATCGAATACATTGAAAAAAAGAAGTCAATCCATCTTATATATCATGATTCCTATGAGTAGTAACTTATGTATAACATAAAGAATCACACAGTGAAATGTGAGTCACATCACTACTCTAGCACACATGTTGCTTCACTCAACTCCACAGTCGCCGCCAACTTCCAAGTATATAAAGGTTGACTCTGCACTAGCAAACGCCACCAAGGAGATCATCGCCGCCTCCGGAGCCCGGCGGCACCTGCGTCGCCCGCAGGCATCGGCTGCTGGCCACGCACGCTGGCTCCTTCGGTAGCAAACACAAACTCGACTCAGCGGGCAGCAGGGTCTACTGCTGCCGGACGCCGTGCGAGCTCAGCAGTTGATGATGCCGATGTCGGCCCAGCAGTCGTTGCTGACGCCGATGTCGCTCAGCATGTCCGACACGTCCGAGAACTCGAAGTGGGAACCTGAGGAGGTGGACACGGCGTCGAAGTCCAGGTCGGAGTTGATCTCGTCCACCTCGACCTTGAAGTCCGTCGGCATCTGCAGCAGGTCGGTGAGGGAGTCGAGGTCGGCCAGGGTGGACTCTGAGGGCGGCTCCTGCTTGATGTCCAAGGGCTCCATCTTGATGGGCGGAGGGTCGGCGGCGCGGGACGCCGACAGGGAGCTGGGGAGGAAGGGGCGCGGGGCGAACACCTCGTCGCGGACCGCGTGGCGCTTCCGGCTGTACAACAGGACGTCCTCTTTGGTGTCGACGTCGTCGTCCTTGTCCTCGTGGTCGTCGTCGTCGTCGTCGTCCTCGTCGTCGTCGTCGGCCGAGGTGACGGTGGTGGACGACACGAGCGACTCGGGCCGCAGCGAGGTGAGCCCCGGCGCGCTCTCGATGGTGTAGAGGCCGTAGAGGAAGGGCTCCTTGCCCGGCGAGGGGCTGCTGGAGGCGGCGCGGCTGCTGCTCCTGCTGGACGAGGTGGTGCTCACGTGGCTGTCGTAGAGGGAGGCGCTCTCGGGCGAGGCGGGCATCTCGTGGGGCGTGGCGGGCACCTCCGCCGGCGACGTGCACTGCGAGATGGGCACGTACATGGTGTTGCGGATCGAGTCCTTGAACTTCTTGTCGATTTTGAGCTTGAGCTTGAGCTTGTTGTGGTTGATGGTGGAGATGCCGGTGGTGAACTGCGCCCGCGACGGGTCGGCGGTCAGCTTGACGGCCTTGAGGGCGGGGCTGCCGGCGCTGCTCGTCTTGTCCTTGGCCTTGGTGACACGCCCCTTCTCCACCGCCTTGGTGCTGCTGCCGGACTTTGTCTTCTTGCGAGGCCGGTATTTATAGTCGGGGTACTCCTGCATGTGCAACTGCCGCAGCCGCTCCGCCTCCTGGATGTACGGCTGCCGCTGGTCCTCCGTCAGGTTCTTCCACCGCTTCCCCAGCTGCTTGGAGATCTCGGCGTTGTGCATGTCCGGCGCGAACTTGACGATCTCGCGTCGCTCCATCTGTGACCACACCATGAAGGCGTTCATCGGCCGCTTCACGTGGTTGGGGTTGTGCTTCTTCGTCTGCAAGGAGAGAGGGCGGGCGTTACTACTACAGAAATGATTATCGGTGTCTTCGACTAACGTTAATCAAGGAGCAGATGCCAGGAGTGAATCGCTACATTTTACTGAATGGAGGAGAGTATATACGAATACAAGAAACAAATGGAGTGCCACGCGATTCACTATCAGCTGACACCCTCCCCCACACACCCCTGGGAGGCCAACAGCAAGAGAAATGCAACAGAAAAGACAAACCCACGACCAGTAAGAAAGTGGGCAACAAGAATGAGATTACATGAACATCAACAGGCACAGAGATCAGAGCTGGCATCTGGTGGAGAATCAAGGAGAAAATGAGGAATAAAGGAAGAGAAGAGAGAACAGAGAGAGAAAAAAGTAAGAGAAGAAGAGAGAGAAAGAGACTGAGAGAAACAGAAGAAGAGACGGAGAGAGAAAGGCAGAGCGAGAGACACAGAGAAGGGGGTGGGGAGGAGACAGGGAGAAGGGGAGCGAGTGAGCGCAAAGGCACCTAAGCCACAACTGGGCCTCCAGCTCGCAGCCTCCACCACTCATACGGATTAAGGGATCTGCCTCTGTAAACACACGCGAGACCTAGGGAACTTGCGTCGTCTCCTCCTCCTCCTCCTCCTCCTCCTCCTCCTCCTCCTCCTCCTCCTCCTCCTCCTCC
>NW_028234413.1:4301086-4303575 GCF_977035675.1 Penaeus japonicus
ACCCCTCCTGCTACCCCCGCCCCCCCCTCGCTTATAGTCTAACTCACTGCCCCCTTACGGAAGAAGAAGAAGAAGAAAAAAAAAAACATTGGCATCCACGAGAAACTTCCTCTTCCTCTTCCTTTTCCTCTACCCACGCACACACACACACACACACACACACACACACACACACACACACACACACACACACACACACACACATATATATATATATTTTTTTTTTCTTCATTTGGATGTGGAAGACAGAAGTGGAGGGTGGAGACGGGTGGATCTGGAGGAGGAGGTGGAGGGCCAGGGAGTAGTAGGGAGCAGGAAGAGGGGGTCAGTGCCAGGGTCACAGGGTCCTGAGGAACGGCTGGCATGAGTCAAGGCATGAGTTACAATCCTCTCTTGATGCCTCGCCTCGCCTCGCTCCTGCTGTTTGGCACTATCGCGTTACGCCATTCTATGGGGAATTAATCTACGGGTCGTGTCAGGCCGTGCGCATGCCCCCTCCCCCTCCCTCTCCCTCCCCGCCCCCCACCCCGTCCTACACCCTTGGACCTCCTCTCCTCCTTCCTCCTTCTTCCTCTCCCTCTCCCTCTTCCTCTTTCTTGTTCCTCTTCCTTCCATTATCATGTATGTTTATATATAAAAAAAAACACGTCTACATGCAGTCTATACGACCTAACTCGGACAAACAAACAAACACAAACAAAGAAAATGACTCGACAAACGACACGGACAAATCAAGACAGATCCCCTCCCTCCAACCCCTGCCCCCTGCCCCCTCCCCCTCCCCCTCCCCCACCCAACCCAGCTGCAACTTATCCTTATATTTATCTATCATCATTTATTTCTTCCGTCTCAGTCAACATCCGAAATACAAAACAAAGAAGTAAATAAACATCAACCAATATATAAACCGAGGCAGAACAAACAAACAAAACAAAACAAAACAAAACAAAAAAGCAAACAAACAAAACCAAAACCAAAACCCAAAACACTAAAAAATAAAATAACAATAACCGTTCTCACGCTCATCAAAAAATGATAATAATAAAAAAAAAGAAAACAATAACCATTCTCACGCTGATAAATAATAATAATAAAAAATAATAATAAAAAAAAGGGTCCCAGAGAAACAGCAGCAAACGTGACGTATCTGGTCCACGCGGGTCGCCTAGACAGCCTCTCCGCCCTCGGAACAACAGCCCGGGCTATTCAAGGACAGGCGAGGAAGAGGAGGAGAGGAAAAGAGAAAATCAAAATGCAGAAGAGGAGAGAAAGAATAAAAGAAATGAAATTGGTAAAAAAAAGGGAATGTGTGAAGGTGGGAGAGAAGGAGAGAGAGAGAGAGAGCGAGAGGGGAGAGAGAGGAAAATAAAAATACAGAAGAGAAGAGAATAAAAAAAATATATATATATAAATGCAGATATAGCGAGAGGAAGGAGAGAGAGAGAGAGAGAGAGAGAGAGAGAGAGAGAGAGAGAGAGAGAGAGAGAGAGAGAGAGAGAGAGAGAGAGAGAGAGAGAAAGAGAGAGAGGGAAAGAGAGAGAAAGAGACATGCCACAGGATAAAAAAGAAACAAAAAGGGGAGACAAAAGAGAGAACAAGAGACATAGCCAACCACCCCGAACCCCTGACCCCACCCTACCCTACCCAGCCCTACTCCCACCCACCACCCACGCCCCCATGATAAAACCGACAGAATGGGTGAGTGGCTTTAAAGAGAGGAGGGGAGGTTGAGGAGGGGGGGAGGGAGGAGGGGGAGTGGGAGGAGAGGGGAAAGGGTAGGAGGGGGAGGAGGAGGAGAGGGGTAAAGGGGGATAGGTAAAGGACGGGTAAAAGACTAAGAAGGAGAGAGAGAGAGAGAGAGAGAGAGAGAGAGAGAGAGAGAGAGAGAGAGAGAGAGAGAGAGAGAGAGAGAGAGAGAGAGAGAGAGAGAGAGAGAAGGGCGGGAGAAGAGCGTAGGGTGAGGGTGATGGTAAGGGTGGGAGTTGGGGAATGGTGGGGGGGTGGGGGGTAAATAAACAGCAATAAATAAGGGGACGGTGCCAGCGGGTAGGTAATACAAAAGGGGAAATAGACAAGGGGAGGACAGAAGAGCGGGGGGGGGGGGGGGGGCAAGGCTATGAGGGAGGAGGGGGGGGGATTGGGGGTGAAGGGAGAGCCCTGGCCCGTTGCATGACTCAATATTGCAATCCCTCCCTTAGGGGACAAGATGATACTGGAGGAGAAAAGGGGAAAATAAAGATGTGGAGAGAGGAGGAGAGAAGGAGAGATAGAGAGAAGAGATAAAAAGATATATATATAGATAGATAGATAGATAGATAGAGAAGGATAAAGGGAGAGAAGGAGCGAAGGAGAAAGGAGGGAACAGCGAGAAAGAGATTTATTAAGTTAAATAAAACAAGAGAAATCAATAATTCACAGAAAGGAAAAGCGAGTCAACACAGTAACAATGATAAAAAATAACAACAATAATAATAATAACATCAATAATG
>NW_028234413.1:4303675-4306175 GCF_977035675.1 Penaeus japonicus
GAGCGCGATGATTGCAACATGCACTTTGGCACTTGAGTGGAGGAAGGCATCAAGGTTGGGCGCGCTCGGCTCGGCTCGGCCCGGCCATGGACCAACTTTGGCGATCGCTCTGATGAGGCCTAGCCACGCCACGCCGCCCACCACGCCACGCCACGCCGCCCACCACGCCACGCCACGCCGCCCACCACGCCACGCCACGCCACGCCGCCCAGCCACGCCACCGTCGGGTCTCCGGATGGGGTAATACTCGGCCAAGGTTGTGTGTTTGTTTGTTTGTTTGTTTGTTTGTTTGTGTGTGTGTGTGTGTGTATGGATGGGCGTGTGCGTACGGTTGTGTTTGGATGAATAAAGTATATATGTATGTTCAATTTTTTTAAGCATAAAAAACTAAATTTGTCAAAAACACAAACTTTTCTTCGATTGCAATCAAAAACAACTTCGATAAAGGCCCTCATAACTCTGAAATTAAGTTTCCCCTAAGCGCCGCGCCGGGCACTCAGGGCCAAACAACAGCCCTAAAGCCCCCTCCCCCCCAAAAAAAAAAAAAAAAAAAAAAAAAAAATAATAATAATAAAAAATAAAATATCAAAAATATTTTTTTTTCTCGAAGGGCACTCTACGGCTTGAAGAAATCGTTCAGTCTAAGATGATGATGATGATAGTAATAATAATAATAATAATAATAATAATAATAATAATAATAATAATAATAATAGTAATGATAATAAATGAAAAGAAAAACCCTGATTTGTGTAGAAGGGCTAGAATGGCGGATAGATAATTATGGAGCGGTAATTAAGAGGCATTTGAAGTGCTTAATTATACAGGTAGACGAGCGAAAAGGTATATAAGATATATCACTAATTAGTGCAATATTCAATGAGATGATAAAGAGGTCCAATGACGCCCCAGCCCCCCCCCCCCCCACACCCTCTCTCTCTCTCTCTCTCTCTCTCTCTCTCTCTCTCTCTCTCTCTCTCTCTCTCTCTCTCTCTCTCTCTCTCTCTCTCTCTCTCTCCCTCGCTCTCTCTCTCTCTCTCTCTCTCTCTCTCTCTCTCTCTCTCTCTCTCTCTCTCTCTCTCTCTCTCTCACACACACACACATACTCACACATACACACACACACGAACGCTTCTACTCCCCCCCCCCCAATCTCCCCAGCGACGCGCTCATAAATGTCTTAATTCGGTTTTAACCAACTCCACACTGGGCACAAAAAGCACTCCTTTAATGCTGCTAACTTCACGGACCTGCAAGACAAGACAAGACAAGCAAGGAAGACAAGCACGCAAGCAAATCCTAGTTAAATCACTTTTTCATAAACTTTATTGCACACGCCCCCCACCCCCCTACCCCCTACCCCCCACTCCATACCCACCCCACCCACGTCCCCAACATGCAATACCCTCCCCGCCCCCCGCCCCGTTCTCCCACACAAGATACTTCCCCCATAATATCTTGCCGGGAAATTCTTACTTCTGTTCCAGATTCTTCTTCTTCTTTTTCTTCTTTTTCTCCTTCCCTCTCTCTCTCTCTCTCCTTTTCCTCCTTCCCTCTCGCTCTCTTTCTACTCTTTCTTCTTCCCTCTTGAGGGAGGGAAGGAGGGAAGGAGGGAGGGAGGAAGGGAGAGGGAGAGAGGGAGGGAGAGAGAGAGAGAGAAAGAGAGAGACAGAAGAAGAGAAAGACAGAGAAAGAGAGAAAGAGTAGTCACACAGGAACCAAGTAGCATCAAGTCCGTAACACACTCTTCAACGCACCGCACCCTCTTTCCTCCCCTATCCCTATCCCTATCCCTATCCCTATCCCTATCCCCCTTCCTGTTGCTTATCTCATCCGAGCGCTCAACTCTCCTTTCTTCCCAGCCTCACGCCCACCCGAAACACCAGTCATAGCATGCATGTTCAACCACTTCCTGTTCACCTCAACACAGTGGGTGGGCGGAGGGTAGGTCGGTGGGCGGACGGTAGAAGGGTGGGCGGAGGGTAGGTCGGTGGGCGGAGGGTAGAAGGGTGGGCGGACGGTGGGTCGGTGGGCGGAGGGTGAGTTGGTGGGCGGAGGGTGAGTTGGTGGGCGGAGGGTAGGTAGGTGGGCGGAGGGTAGAAGGGTGGGTGGAGGGTAGGTCGGTGGGTGGAGGGTAGGTCGGTGGGGCGGAGGGTAGAAGGGTGGGCTGTGGGCAGGTAGGGTAGATGATAACACGTGCATGCCATTACCTTCATACTCTCTCTTATCGACGAGTTTCTTCGGAGACACTTAAGGGGTATGGGTATGGGTAGATGGGCAGGGGTATGGGCAGGGGTAGGGGTAGGGGTGATGGAGGGAGTAGGGGGGGTGAGATGAGATCTAACGCTATCTATCGGTCTCCTTTTCATGTTTGTTTTCTCCCCCCGGCGAGCTAACAGATCCGACTTGTTTTCGTCGACGTCACATTGGCTTTATCAAAGGCGCTGATGACCGGGCTAAAAGAAAAGAAAGAAAGAAACAAAAAGTGGGAAGATAAGCA
>NW_028234413.1:4311175-4318675 GCF_977035675.1 Penaeus japonicus
TCAAGCCGGTGGGGGGGGGAGGAGGAGAGGAGGGGGGGGCGGGTGAGGAGGAGGAGGGGGGTGGGCGGGTGGGTGAGGAGGAGGGGGGTGGGCGGGTGGGTGAGGAGGAGGAGGAGGGAGGGTAGGGAGTGGAGGAGGAGGAGGGGGGCGGTGAAGTGGGTAGAGGGAGGAAGAGGAGGTTGGAGGGTAGGGAAGGGAGGAGGATGTGGGGGAGGATAGGGAGGAGGGTGTGAAGGGTGAGGATAGGAGGTGTTGGGAGAGGGGTAGAAGAGGGGGGGATAGCAGGGAAGGGGGAGAAAGGGGATGGCAAGGAAGGGGAGGGAAAGAAAGGGGTTGATAACGAGGTGATGGTGAAGGGGAGGAGGGGGGAGGGGGGAGATGTAGGAGAAGGGGGAAGAGAAGGTGTAGGAGGAAGAGGAAGAGGAGATGGTATAGGTGGAGGAGGAGGATGAGAAGGAGGTATAGGAAAAGGAGAGACAGCAGGAAGATTACAAGGAGAAAGAAATCGGAGTGAGCGAAAAGGTGATACCTTCTCATGACACAACGCTGCCTCGAAAAAAAAAAAAAATGAAAACGAAGGAAAAGAAAAGTAAAAAAAAACAAAAAACGGAAGAAACAGAAGGTGACGAAGAATAAAATGAAAACGAAGGAAATGAAAGAAAAAAAAACGGAAGAAAACAGAAGGTGACGAATAATAATAATAATTTTAAAAAAAGGCGAAGAGAGAGAGAGAAAAGGGAAGAAACGAGCGAATCGGCGACCGAGCGGAGGGCAAAAACTCCGTCACGGCAGCCGGCCCTCGGCGACACGACGCGACGACAGGCCGCGAATGAGATCGTTGTTGCCTCAAGGTTGCAGCATCACTGGGAGGGAGGAGGGGGGGGGCGAGGGCGGAGGGGGGGACGGGGGCAGGGGAGGGTATAAAGGTTCTCAGCGCCTGCCGATCGCCTCCCCAACTGGGATCACGTATGCATGTGTGTTTGTGTGTGTGTGTGTGTGTGTGTGTGTGTGTGTGTGTGTGTGTGTGTGTGTGTGTGTGTGTGTGTGTGTGTGTGTGTGTGTGTGTGTGTGTGTGTGTGTGTGCGTGTGCGTGTGCGTATCCGTGTGCACGTGCGTGTTCATGTACACAAAAACATAAATATATGAGTATATATAGTAAATTGGAACGGCATGAAATCTCCCTCAGTTACCGAGGCGATTAAACACCGCGGTGGCGTATCCTGTGTCCCTGGCCGACACTTTGGCCGTCGTGTTGCAGAGGGGAGGGGAGGAAGGGGAAGGAGAAGGGGGAGGGGAAGGAGAAGGGGGGGAGACGGGAAGGGGAAGGGGAAGGGGAAGGGAAAGGGGGAAGGGAAAGGGGGAAGGGGGAGGGGAAGGGGGAGTGGGAGGGAAAGGGAAGGGGAAGGGGAAGGGGGATGAGGGATGAGGAAAGAGACAGCGGGAAGGGGGAAAGGGTGGCCACCCCTCCGCTATCGTCCGGGAGACAGAGGGCACATAACACATAACACGGGGGGAGGGGGGAGGGGCTGAGGGGGGGAGAGCGGGTTGGTATCTCGACACAATACCACGGGCAATCACGGCTGCACTGATTTGCACACATTCGCACACGCCCCGTGGAAGAAGCCCCGCCGCACCACCAGCAGGCAGTTCAATCACCTGCTGCGTCGCCCACCCGCCCGTCAGGCAGTCGTGCAAGGGAAGCAGGCAAGCAGTCATGCAAGCAGTCAAGCAAGCAGTCAAGCAAGCAAGCAAGCAGGCATGAAGAAGCGCGCATAATGACCTCCTCTCGGGCGCGCGACGGACGATCTGGTCACCTTTTTCGAGAGGTCAGGAGGGCAGATCGCGGGCGGGCGGGCGGGTGAGGTGGGGGGGTGGGAGGGGGAGGGGGCTATTCGACGTCACTAAGGAGAGTCCTTTCTGTGGAAACTGGACTTGCGCTCTTTCTCTCTCTTTCTTTCTTTTTCTTTTCTCTCTCTCTCTCTCTCTCTCTCTCTCTCTCTCTCTCTCTCTCTCTCTTTCTTTTTCTTTTCTCTCTCTCTCCCTCTCCCTCTCTACCAGACCCCGAGTCCTTCCTTGTTGATCACAAAACAAAAAAACACACAAACACATCCCACTTCCCCTCCCCCTCTCTTCCCCGGCAAGGTCTCGCGTCAGTGTACATACATACAGCTGCACAGTTACCGAGATCTCATGGGACAAGGGAAGGTTCATTGTACTTGCCTCCGTCGCTCCCGCCGCCGCTGCCACCGCTTGGTTTTGCCGAGATTTCATCACTTCTGTGGAAAGGGGGGAGGGGGAGGGGGAGGAGGAGGGGTGTCTCCTCTCCGTTTCTGGTTCTGATTCTGGTTCTCTCGCTATCTCTCTCACTTCCTCTTTCTTTCTCTTTCTCTTTCTCTTTCTCTTTCTCTCTCTCTCTCTCTCTCTCTCTCTCTCTCTCTCTCTCTCTCTCTCTCTCTCTCTCTCTCTCTCTCTCTCTCTCCTTCACTCCCTCTCCTCCCCATCTCCCCTTCCCCTTCCCCTTCCCCTTCCCCTTCCCCCTCCCTCCCCCCTCCCTTGACAGACGACGCTGCGACCACACCCGTGACGAAATCGCAGTTATTGTGCGTCTTGTTGTGCTGCCATCACGCCCTTTTTGCGTGGGCGTGTTGAATCCTCTTCCGCTTCCATTTTCACTGTCACGGTCACACTCAGTCGTTATCAACAATTAAGAAATGTAGAAGGAGGATAATGGCGATAATACCAGTAATGATAATAACGATAATAATAACAGCAATGACATAATAACAGCAATACAATGAAGGAGGAGTTGGAGCTGGAGGAGGAGGAGGAGGAGGAGTTGGAGGAGGAGGAGGAGGAAAAGAAGAAGACAACGAAGAGGAAGAAAAGAACGACGACGAAAATAAGAGAAAGAGAAAGAAGGAAAAAAAAACTAAAATTGCGAAGAGAGAGAGAAAGAGAAAGAGGAAGACGAGAGCAGAGCGCCAGCCCGATCGGGAAAAAAAATATATAAAATAAAAAAAATCAATTCGATTCGATCGCTGTTCATCCCCGCAGCAGATCATTTACATATATACGGAATAAGTTCACACCGTCATTGGCATTCATAACTCAATTCCTCTCGAGTTTTTTTTTTTCTCGATCTTTCTTTCTCTCTAGTTTTCATATTCTTTTCTCTTTCTTTCTTTTTTTTCTTTCTCCTTCTTTCTATCTTTCCTTCATTCTATCTCCTCTTGATTCTGTCTCTGTCTCTCTCACTCTCTCTCCCTTTCTCTCTCTCTCTCTCTCTCTCTCTCTCTCTCTCTCTCTCTCTCTCTCTCTCTCTCTCTCTCTCTCTGTTCCCTTCCTTATTCCTTGTCTCTCAAACTTCTTTCAAGATCCCCCCCTCTTCGAGTCTTACCTTCCAAGTGTTCCTTTGATTAGTCTTGCGTGATCTCATTTTTTTCTTCTTTTTTTTCTTTTTATCTCCTCGTGACTTCTTACGGTAAATCCAACATTATATTCAAGGAAGCGTGGTATAGCGGAGATAAGCAACCCTCCCGCACCCCATCAAAAATCCCTTCCCCCCCCCCCCTTCCAAAAAAAAAAAAAAAATCGAAACCGTTCTTATATATGGAAAAACAAGGAAGGGAAGGTGAGGGAGAGAAGGAAGGAGGGAGGGAGTGAGGGGTAGATGGAGGGAGGGAGGGAGGGAGGGAGGGAGGGAGAGAGAGAGAGAGAGAGAGAGAGAGAGAGAGAGAAAAAGGGAGAGAGAGAAAGGGAGAAAGAGAGAGAGAGAGAGGAAGGAGAAGAGAGAGAGAGAGAGAGAGAGGAGAAGAAAGAGAGAGGAGAAGAAAGAGAGAGAGAGACAGAGAAAGATGAGAGAGGGAAGAGAGAGATGAGGAGAGTGTAGAGAGGAGAGAGAGAAGAGAAGTGAGAGAGAAAGAGAGAGAAAGAAGAGAGAAAGAGAGAAAGAGAGGAGAAAAGAGAGAGAAGAGAGAGAGAAAGAGAGAGAGAGAGAGAGAAAAAGAGAGAGAAAGAGAGAAAGAGAGAAAGAGGAGGAGGGAGAGAGAGAGAAAGAAGAGAGAGAGAGAGAGAGAGAGAGAGAGAGAGAGAGAGAGAGAGAGAGAGAGAGAGAGAGAGAGAGAGAGAGAGAGAGAGAGAGAGAGAGAGAGAGAGAGAGAGAGAATCATCTCCGCTATTGCAATAGATGTCACGCACCCACCTCGCACCGCTCACGTCTCCCTCCCTTCTTATAGGAGGCGAAGGAGGTGAAAGAGAAGGAGAAGAAGAGGGACGAGGAGAGGAATAGATGAAGAAAGACATGATGACAGTAATAATAATGATGATAATAATAATAAGAAGAATGATGATGATGATAACAACAGGATGATGATGACGAAGATGTAGAAAAATGACTAAGGAAAACAAGAGGGGAAAAAAGTAAAAAGTAAAAAATATATTAGAAAAGAAAGACATATACAAGGATGAAAAGAGAAGAAGAGGGAAAAACCCAAATAGATTTTAGAAAATTAGAGCATAAATCACCAAATATCTAAAAAAGAAAGAGAAAGAGAAGAAGAAGAAGAAGAAGAAGAAGAAGAAGAAGAAGCAAAAGAAGAAGAAGAAGAAGAAGAAGCAAAAGAAGAAGAAGAAGAAGAAGAAGCAAAAGAAGAAGAAGAAGAAGAAGAAGAAGAAGAAGAAGGAGAAGAAGGAGAAGAAGAAGCAAGAGTAGACGAAGGCAGATAGATAGATCTCCGAGCCGGGCTGGCGGAGGAGGGCGAAACGTCACCACCGCAGACATAACACGGATCTCGTTATGCTAATCTAACAAGGCTCGCTCTCACTCTGCTTGATGTGTCTCTTTTTCCTTCGTTATTAATTATTGGGAAAGGAAGACTCATTTCGGAGGGGGGAGGGGGAGGAGGGGGAATGGAGTGGGGGAGGGAGGAGGAGGGAAGGGGAGGGGGAGGGGGAGGGGGAATGGAGTGGGGGAGGAGGAGGAGGAGGAGAAGGGGGAGGGGAGTGGGGGGAGGGGGAAGAGAGAGGGGTAGGAGATTGTGGACAGGAAGAGAGGGAGGAAAGTTAGAGGAGGGAGAGGTGAAGGGAGATGCGGGGGGGAAGGGGGCGAGCGGAATTTCTTTTGGCACTCTCCTCCCCCCACAGCCAAGCACCCACCACGTGCACGCAAGCCTCAAAAGTGTACCTCTGTGTGTTCTCGAGAGAGGTTTATCTTACGATAGAGAAAAAACGTTAATCAACTCACGCCCCCCCCTCTCCCTCTCTCCTTACCCTTCTTCCTTCCTCATACCCTTCCCCTCCACATCACCCCTCCCTTCTCTTTCTTCTTCTTCTTCTTCTTCTTCTTCTTCTTCTTCTTCTTCTTCTTCTTCTTCTTCTTCTTCTTCTTCTTCTTCTTCTTCTTCTTCTTCTTCCCCTCCCCACCTCACCCCCTCCTTCCCCCCTCCCTCTTATCCCTCCCCCCCTCTGCTCACAACACCTACACCTAGGTTCCCCCTCTCCCCCAACACAGACTAATCAACGCGACCCCGGAACGAGCAGACAGTCCGCCGAGAGAGACCCCCCCCCCCGACACCTCCCACGCAAAGGTGTTCCACGCCAGGGACACAGGATCCCTCGCTGTCCCTGTTTAAAAGTCTGGAATCCCCTCATATACAATGACGTCCATTGATTGGGTCAGGAGGGGAGGGGAGGGGGTGGGGGTGTGAGGGGGGAGAAGCAGGTGGGAGGAGGAAGAGGTAGGGGGAGGGGGAGGGGGAGGGAGATGAGGAGAAGGTGGTAGGAGGGAGAAGTAAGGGGAGGGATAGATGAGGGAAAGGTGGGAGGGGAAGGGGAAAAGCGAAGAGGAAGGGGTAGAGAGGTAGGGGAAAGGGTAGAGGAAGGGGTAGAGAAATAGGGGAAAGGGTAGAGAAAGGGGGAGGGAGGAAACAAGAAGGAGAAAGAAGAGTGAGGGAGGAAGAAGGGAAGATAACGGATCGGGAAGGTAAGGGAGCAAGCAGTACGCGAGAGGAAGAGGGAGAGGAGAAGGGAGGAATATAGGAAGAGGAGGGGGAGAGGAAGAGTGTGTGGGGCGTGGGGATGGGGGATGAGGGATAGGGGGTGGGAAGGGGGGAAGGGGAGAAGGGGAGAGGAGGAAGGAGGGCAAACGAAGGTCGAAGAACAAGCAAGAGATTCATATGCATCTCCTCCAACACATAACAACAAGTCGCAGGGCAACGCGGAATCGCCCTCGCTCCCTCAGCCTTCAGAAGGAGCACTCGCACACTCGAGCAGCTCTGGAGTGCTGCTCCCTCGGCCACGGGAGCCTGCAGCCTGGGAGGGGCATCATGGGCGAGGGGGCGAGGGGGCGAGGGGGCGAGGGGGCGAGCACCCTTCGCCACACACGTATTTGTATGTTACATACATACAGACATACATACATACAGACATACATACATACAGACATACATATATACATACATACATGTTCACACACGCACGCACGCCCGCACACACACAAATACACACGCAGGCACGTACACGCACAAACAGTCAAGCACGCACACACGCACACACACAGGGCAAAAAGAGAGGGGGAGGTGTGGGGGCATTGGGTCGAGACCACCGTGACTCATGTTCACAACTTATTTGTGTTACAGATTTGCGTGGTGGGGGGAGGGGGGAGGGGAGCCGCCCCCGATAAGTAGACCCCCGCCTAATCCCCATCATTCTGCGCCAATCACTGCCCACTGCCTCCTTCCCCTCTGCTTCCCTCCAATCCTCCATTCGTCCCTGCTTCCACTACCCTCCCCCCCTCCCCTTCCCCTTAGACCCCTCCACCAACCACATTTCCCCTCCCCCTCCCCCTCCCCCCCCCTCCCCTTCCCCTCCCACGGAATCAACAACATCGAAGGAGACGACAACAACACGTGACGTTTATAAAAAAAAAAAAAAAAAAAAAAAAAAAACACCACCACCAAACCACAGCAAGAAAGAAAAAAAAGAAAAAAGAAAAACGAAAAAAAAAGAAGAGAAAAAACAACAACAAAAAGAATAAGACAAAAAGAATAAGACAAAAAGAATAAGAAAGAAAGAAGAAAGAAGAAAGAAGAAAAAGAAAATCGGGAGGCAAGCTCTCGGCTCTGCACTCGAATGCCAAGGTTAGCGGGCGATAAAGTGACCCCTTGTCTTAATCCTCTTCCTTCTTGCTGTCGATGGGGGGGGGGGGGGGGGGGGGGGGGGTGAGGGAAGGAGGGGGGGGTTGTGAGGGAAAGGGAGGGAAAGGGAGGGAGAGGGAAGGGAGCGAAAGAGAGGGAGCGAAAGAGAGGGAGAGGAGAGGGAGAGGGAGCGAAAGAGAAGGAAAGGAGGGGGAAGGGGAGAATGGAGGAGAAAGGAGAAGTGAGGGGGAGAAAGGAAGAGGAAAAAGGAGGGAAGGTGAGGGTGAGGGTGAGGGGGTGAGGGTGAGGGGGTGAAGGTGAGGATGTGAAGGTGAGGGAGATGGACGGAGAGGGAGAAATGTAAAGC
>NW_028234413.1:4323675-4336175 GCF_977035675.1 Penaeus japonicus
GGTAATTGCAAAATCAACTATGATTCGAGTTTGTGAGGGACGGAGGGGCGTAGGCAAAGAAAGGAGGAAGGAGGGATGTAGAGGAAGGAAGGAGGGAGGGAGGGAGGGAAGGGAGGGAAGGGAGGGAAGGTGAGAAGGAGGGAAGGGAGGAAGGAAGGAAGGAGGGAGGGAAGGTGGGAATGGAGGGATGTAAAGATCGAGGGAGGGAAGGATGTAGGGAGGGAGGAAGGGAAGGATGTAAGGAAGGGAGAAGGGGAAAAAGTAGGAAATGAGAGAGGGACGGAAGGAAGTGAAGAAAGAGGCTACGACAATGACATCCAAAGAAGAAAAGATTTTTAAAAAATACAGAAACACGGACGGCAACGCATTCCCCAACCCTCAGCCCTACCCCAACAGACACCCAGAAGAAGAAGAAAAAAATCTCGGTTAACCATATAATACCCTTACTTAAAGACAAGGGCTCAGACCTCCCGCCAACCCCGCCAACCCCGCCAACCCAGTCTCCAAGAGATCTCGCTAACCAGAGGAGAAAACATCTGCTTGGGGGGGGGGGGATGCGGGGGGACATTTTTTTATTTTTATTTTCGAAGAAATCTCCAACCTGGGAACACACACACACACACACTCTTTTTAAGCACAGTGTTTAAACCTTACAACACACTCTTTCAGATCACGTTAAGCCTCTCTCTCTCTCGCTCTCTCGCTCGCGGGAACACCTGTGAACCGCCCGCCGACAGGAGAACACGGCGGAATGAACACATGAACACATGAACAGGAGGATCTCATTCATACGGCGCCGCGTCGTGTGTGTCGATAGCCTCGGAGGATTCCCTTTTGGATTTCGCTGGCTTTTGGGTCTCAAACCAATACAGAAGAAAAATGTAACTACTTTCTCTGTCTCTGTCTCTGTCTTGATCTTCGCTTCTTCTCGTATCTCTTGCTTTGTTTCTCTCTTTCTCTTCCATCTCTCTTCCCTCCTTCTTTTCCTCACTCCGTCACTTGGTCACTCCCTCCTTCCCTTCTCTCCCCTCCCACCCCCCGGTCACTCTCTCCTTCCCTCCTTCCCTACCTCCCTTCTCCTCTCCTCTCCTCCCCTCTCCTCTCCTCCTCTCCCCTCCCCTCCCTTCCCCTCTCCCCACCCCACAGCAAGCCGTTCTCCCGCATCGGCGACCGGACACTTTTACAGCAGCAGTTTTCGGGCCCCGAGATTTCTCCCCTTCTTAGCTAGCGGTCGTCGCTTCGTACCAGACGTGAGTAGGCTTGACACTTCCTCCGTGTTCCTGGCGGGGGGGAAAGGGGAAGGGGGAAGGGGGGAGGGGGGGAAACAAGTCTCCCTGTCTCAGCGAGTAAACACAGCTCGTCGGCGGCATGACTGTGTTGTGTTGTGTTGTGCGGCGGCGGCTTCGATGGCTTCGGCGGCGGTGGCGCTACCCGAGCCACGAGGCAGCGCGCGGCGTCCCAGGTCGTGCCAGCTCGAGGATTTATTTAGGATCTACCGTTTGATTAATTCTCTCGCTTAACGCAATCTAAGAATAATGATGATGATGATGATGATGATGATGATGATAATGATGGTGATGATGATGGTGGTGATGATGCGGATTGATTATGGTGATGAGAATAAATGAATATTCCATTCCCGTGAGATGTTATGGTGTTACATACGATATATACCTTCTCCCTCTCCTTACTTTTTCTTTTTCTCCCCTCCCTTGACAGTTGTTTGCACCCCCCCCCCCTTCTGACAGCCGTCTGACCAAGCCACGCCGTCTAGAACCTAAATCTCTCTCTCTCCTTCTTTCTTCTCCGTCTATCTCTTCCATCGTCTTGTTCTCCCTCAGCATCCGTCCAATTTCCTCCTCCCATCTCCGCCCTCTCCCTCCCTCCCTCCCTCCCATCCATCCCCTACTCTATTCTCCATCCACAACCCCCACCTCCACCCCCACCCACCATCTCACATAAATATCTTTGATAGTTTAGATGATGGTACCCCTTCCCCTCCCTTACCTATCCCCTGTCCTCTATCCCCTCATTCCTATCTCCCCTTCACTCTTCCTTATCCTATCCCCTCCCCTTTCCCCTTTCCCATCCCCCTCTCCTTACCTCCATCTCCCCATACCCTTCCCCATCCCTCATCCCTTTCCCCCCTTCACTAACTCCCCCACCCCCTCCCCCTCCTCCCTCCTCCCCCCTTCCCCATCCCATCCAACCGAACGTCTTCGAGAAAAAAAAAAATGATGATGATGATGATGGGCATCCTCACTTTCCCCATAATCGAGCCAAACAGCCCATCTTCCTCCGTCGAGGCAGATGACCTCGCTTCTCTTCTCAGTCGCTGACCTTGGTCGGATGCCACTCAACGATGGCACTGTCCGGGGGTTGGTTGGCACGGCCGAACAGAGGGGTGGGGGAGAGGGAGGTGGAGGGAGGGGGAGAAGGATGGGATGGGGGAGGGGGAGGAGGAGGGAAGGGGGGGAGAAAGGGGAGGGTCTGGTGGGGCTAGAGAGAGAGAGAGTGTGGATGGGGTGTGGGGCTGGGAGGCTGGGAGGGGTGTCTATGTGTATGTGGGGGGGGGGGGGGGGGTATGGTCGACCAATTAAACGAAAAGAGAGAGAGAGAGAGAGAGAGAGAGAGATTGAGAGAAAGAGGATCTTGTGCAACCAAAAACAACGCTCCGACGAAATTATTTAATAAGTCAAGGGAAGTATATAAAACATCGTAAAGGTTACACAAGGGTGGTTTAATGTAGACGTAGCGGCGAGGCGGATACGGACTGGGACTTGGGGGGGGGGGGGTCTGAGGGCTGGTTGGTGGTCTGCGTCCTGATGGTGGTCTTGCGGGGCTGCTTGCTTGCTTGCTTGCTTGCTTGGTCTGGGAGGAGGAGGAGGGGGAGGGGAGTGGAGTGGAGTGGAGGGAGAAGAGGGGAGGAGTGGGAGAGGAGGAGAAAAGGAATGAGTACTAGAAATGAAGGGAGAGGGAGAGGGAGAGGGAGAGGGAGAGTGGGGGTGGGGGAGGGGGAGGAGGGGGTGAGGGAGGGGGAGAGAGGAGGGAAGGGGACGAAGAAGAGGAGAAATAGAAAAGGCGTGCAAAAAAAAAAAAAAAAAAGTAAGACAGAGAAGGAAGCGAGAGAAGAAAACGGGGTGAAAAGAGGGTGAGAGAAGAAGGGAGGGAAGGGGTAGACAAGGGAAAGGAGAAGATAAAAAGAGTGAGAGGAGAAAAAAGAGAAAAAGAAGAGATGACACTGAAAGAGCAAGAGCCTATCATTTCAGCCGACCAGGTGAAAGTCATCGGCAAATACTTAGGAAAGTTGGCATTTACTGTCAACTTCATTTTTTTTCTTCTCTCTCTCTCTCTCTCTCTCTCTCTCTCTCTCTCTCTCTCTCTCTCTCTCTCTCTCTCTCTCTCTCTCTCTCTCTCTCTCTCTATCTCGTTCCCTCTCGCGGGTAACTATAACTGGAGGGTTTTTCTGGCATATGCAACCTTCCTCCGCTCGCTTACCTAATAACTCGCAACACACTTAGCACTATATCCCTAAGCCTGCAAACGAGTCAAAAGTCTTTAAAAAAAAAAAAAACACCAGATCAAGTACATCACATCAAGAACAGGAGATCAAAAGACGAAGTTAAGTGAAAAGGACGACGACTATTAATTAAATCAATAATTAAACGAATGGACTGATATCATTCCAGGTGCCATTCTTAATCACCCGAAGACATCCCCATTTGGTTGTGATGAAGTGTGCTTACTAACACAACACCTCAAAGACAGCTTTGAGTAAGAGTTGAGAGGACGTGAGCAGAGAGAGAGAGAGAGGGGGAGGGGGGAGGGAGAGGGTGAGATTAAAGAGGGGGATGGGGTGGGTGGGAGAGGGAGATTAGAGTGAGAGGGGGAAGGGAAGGGGAAGGGATGGAGATGGAGGCGGAGGCGGAGGCGAGTGCGAAGGAGGACGAAACAGGATGTAGAAAAAGGAAAAAATGCTAAAGCAAATCAAGAGGATATACCACTAAAAAAAAATGCACTTAACCGACCTTGTTCATTCTCCCTCCTCACCGCGATTTTTATAAGGCCGACGTTTTTGGCCTCCATTTCGAAAGCTCTTCTGCAACCATCTATAACCAACTAGTTTCACCCCTCTCCCCCCTCCCCCTCTCCCAACTCTCCAACTCCATCCAACCCTTTTCCCTAACCAGAAAAACAACCATTTCAACCAATAAACAACCATGCCAACCACACGTAATGGCCAAACTTCCTTTCGAGCGAGCACAGGCCTGAGTCACGAGCATCTGTAAACACACCTCCAACAGCTGATGGTTTGTGGCGAGAAGGGGAGGGCGAAGGGGGTGGGGAAGGGTAGGGGGGGAAGGATGGGAAGGGATGGGGGAAAGGGAGGGAAGGGGAAGGGGAAAGGGAGGGAAGGGGAAGGGGAAAGGGAGGGAATGGGTAAAGGAAAGGGAAGGAATGGGTACGAGATGGGGGAAGGGGGAGGGAAAGGGTAGGAGAAGGGGAGAAAGAAGAAGGGGAAGGAAAGGGTAAGGGGAGAAAGAGAGAAGAAAATGGAATAAGTGAGGATGAGAGGGAAGGGAAAGGAGGGGATAAGAAAGGAAGAAGAGGGACAGGAGGAGAGAGAGAGAGAGGGAGGGAGGGAAGGAGCGAAAGGGTGACAAAACAACCATCCGTTACCAACACGCACACACACACTCGCCTCGCGTGGGCGGGTATCACTTTATAAAAAAACAACATAAAAAAAAACAGAAAACGCAGAAGAAAAAACCCGTCACTTTAACGCCTCCTTTCCGAAAGACACAATTACGGAAATGCCGCTGATTGTTTCACTTCGCTTGAGGTCCAATCAGCAAATAACATCTATGAAGTCGAGCAGGGAGGGAAAGATAGGCGGGGTAAAGGGGGGAGAGGGGGAGGGAGGAAGGCAGGAAGGATAGAAACACTAAGAGGGGCTCTCTCCTAGTCCCAGTCCCCGCCCCCCCTCTCCCTCCCCCCCCCCCTTCCCTCCGACAGAATAAGTTTCACCAGGATACTTACACAATACTTCCGGCAAAATGCCAGTCATCTGAACGTGCCCCCTCCCGCTGGCACAGGATACACGGTCTTATCTACTCTTCCATACGTCTTTCGATAGGCCTAAGTCTTACAGAGCTTGATATAAATGTGGATTACCTTCTTTTTCCTTCTCTTTCTCTCTCCCCTCCCTCCCCCTCCCCCTCTCCCACTCCCCCTCCCCCCCATTCAAAAGGTCTGACACGTGGTCATCATTACTGTAGGATCACTGACGAGAATCAAAACCATTTTCTGCAGGCTAAGTTGGCGCGTCGATTCTGCTTTCGCTGTCTTCGTCTTTGCTGTTGTTGTTGTTGTTTTTTGTCTATACCCAATGACCTTATTTACGTCTTGCTACCCCTTATGTTCCTCTTGATTTAGAGAGTTAGAGAGAGAGAGAGAGAGAGAGAGAGAGAGAGAGAGAGAGAGAGAGAGAGAGAGAGAGAGAGAGAGAGAGAGAGAGAGAGAGAGAGAGAGAGAGTAGAAGTAGCCAGCAGGAGTCCTTGTTATCAGCACTCCTGGAGAGGCACTGAGCACTCTCCTCTCGGACCCATTACGGGTATCAGCAACACCATAACAGCACCGCTAAATATAACGCCCACATCACAACGCCTCTGTTCACCCCCCACCCCACCCCCACGACTACCCCCACCCCCACCCTACTCACTAAACCATGCCCCATGCCCTTCTTCCAATGGTAGCTATGGTTACCACGAGTGCCAGTGCCACCCTCGAGTAATGCACTAGTGCCACTTAGCTCCTCATAGGAACTCCCCTCACTTATCTCTTAATATCAAAGTCATTTCGTCTGAGGGAGGGGAGGGGTAGGGTAGGGGAGGGGAGGGGTAGGGGAGAGGTTGGAGGGGTAGGGGAGGGGTAAGGGGAGGGGAGGAAAGGAGAAGCAAAGGAAGGAGGGAAGGGATAGAGAGGAAGGAGAAAATGAAGGAAGACAGAGAAGGAGAGTAGCAGGGAAGGAAGGACGGATAGATGGATGGAAAGAAGGAAGGAAGAAGCGAAGGAGGAAAGAAGGGAAGCAGAGTAAGAAGGAAGGAGAGAAGGAGTGAAGGAAGAAGGGAAGGGTAAGTGTGTGTGTGGGTGGGGGTGGGGGATTATCCTGTCGTTTTTAACAGCTATTCAAAATACACATTACTTAACGCAGGACCGGCCTCTCAACGTGATGCCCATCAAGGTCTCTCGCACACACCTGAGAAAAGAAAAGAAAAAATTGTCATTAGAATCAATCGAGGGTATCATTATCATCATCATTATCATGTAATCATATTAAGGAGGCAAGACCCCTTTTCCTTATCCTTCATTTTCAACCTTATTTATCTCTGTTATCCTTTCACTAGTTTTTATCTGTTTATTTATCTATTTTTTTCATTGTAATCTCTTTCCTTCCTCCTCTCTCCGTTTTCTTTGATCTCTTTCTCCCACCTCTCTCTCTCCGTTTTCTATTATCTCTCTACCTCCTCCTCTCTACGTTTTCTTTTTTCTCTTTCCTTCCTTTTCTCTCATTTTCTTCTAGCCTTGTTCTTTCTCAGAGATCCAACCAACACCTGTTTTTTGTTTGCTTTGTTTCGTTTTGTTTTTGTTTTATTTGGAATTCCGACATCTTCCAACACACATACATTCAACTTCTATCTCTATCAGTCTGTTTATCTTGTCTGTCTGTCATCTCCCCCCTCCCCCCTCATATCTATATCTCTATCTCTATCTCTATCTCTCTCTTCCTACTTTCTCTCTCTCTCTCTCTCTCTCTCTCTCTCTCTCTCTCTCTCTCTCTCACTCCCTCCCTCTCACCCTCTCCCTCACCCCGCGTCCCCTTTTTAACCCCGTCTCCCTCGTAAACCAATAAGCCTCGCCTCGCATCCTGAATTACAAGGAAGGTAACAATGCCACCGACTCTATATGTATATAAAAAGGGGTAATTGTGCAGATATCATAAACAGCCCCCCGGGGAAGGGTTAATGACCTCCCCACATGCGATTTGCACACGGAACCTCGCAAACGGTGAAGACGAGAGTCGATAATAAACAAGGCGATTATAACAACGTGGGTTACACAAGCCATACACAACTCCTTCTCTTCTTCTTCTTCTTCTTCTTCTTCTTCTTCTTCTTCTTCTTCTTCTTCTTCTTCTTCTTCTTCTTCTTCTTCTTCTTCTTCTTCTTCTTCTTCTATATCTCTAGTATTTTGTTGTTGTTGTTGTTGTTGCTCTTGTCGACGACTACAAATCAAACGACTTCTCGAAGATACTTGCAACATGCTGCAACGCCTTAGACACTTGAACACGATCTTGAACACGTGAGAGGGCGGAAACGAAGGGTGGGGGAGGGGGAGGGGAGAACAAATAATTTAAATATATAAATGTAAACACACACACACACACACACACACACACACACACACACACACACACACACACACACACACACACACACACACACACACACGTGTTTGTGTGTGTGTATGTGTGTGTGTATGTGTGTGTGTGTGTGTGTGTGTGTGTGTGTGTGTGTGTGTGTGTGTGTGTGTGTGTGTGTGTGTGTGTGTGTGTGTGTGTGTGTGTGTGTGTGTGTACATATATACATATATGTAACAAGGAACTGGCAAACCAAACCAAAGAAGAGGCCTGTTAATAAAAAAAAAAAAAATCGCCCAGGGCATGACAAGGACCATGCATGACTCCATGCAAACTCACTTAGCCTTGCTATCCCCTCCCCCCTAACAGCCTCTACCCCCACCCCCACCCCCCGGCATAATACAAAAAAGAGAGAGAAAAAAAAGACCACCGACGACACAGTGTCTAGTTGTTAGCCCCGGTGTACAATGACCGCTGTTGTTTGTTGTTGTTTGTCGGTGAATGGTGAAGGTCACACGCGCTTGGTGAATGGACTGCATCCCCCTCCCCCCCTTCTCCTCCCTCCACCCCCCCCTTCTCCTCCACCTCTCAAGTCAGAGAAAGGTGAATGGTGTGCCTGCTACCAACCTCCTCCCCCCCTACGGGGTACCCCCTCTCCCTGACGTCATCCTTTCCACCTATCCAATCCATCCACCCACTCCACCACCCTCCCAATCCCTGAAGTCAGAAAGTGGAGGATGGTTTAGCTTGGCCTCTTCCTCCAATCCCCTCCCCCCATCCCCCATCCCCCCACCACCTCCATCCTTCCCCCTCCCCCTCCATAATCCTCGAAGGCGGAAAGTGTAGAGTAATGAACATTCCCCTCCCCTTTCCCCTTTCCCCTTTCCCTCCCCCTCCTCCTCCACCTCACCCCCACCTCCCTCCTCCACCTGCCCCTCCACCTCACCCCCTAATCCTCGAAGTTAGAAAGAAGTGAATGGTGAGCCGAGAGAGAGAGTTTACTTAAACGAACACGATTGGGCGTGGGTGCGCATGACTCTTACTTTCGCCCGTTTGTTTGTTTGTTTACGTGGCGTCACCGCTTTTCCTTCTCCAGTTTGTATCACGCCCGTTTGTTTGTTTCTTTGTTTACGTGGCGTCTCCTCCGCTTTTCCTTCTCCAGCCTGCATCACGCCCGTTTGTTTGTTTGTTTGTTTGTTTGTTTACGCGGCGTCTCCTCCGCTTTTCCTTCGCCAGCCTGTACCACGCTCCTTTGTTTGTTTGTTTCTTTGTTTGTTTGTTTGTTTACGTGGCGTCTCCTCCGCTTTTCCTTCTCCATCGAGCATCACGCCCGTTTGTTTGTTTGTTTGTTTGTTTACGTGGCGTCTCCTCGGCCAGCCTACATATCAGCCACCGCATATGGCCTACGCGCACTTGTGTCAGCGCCGAACCTGCACGCGCGGACGCTTTCATCTTGAGTGACAGACGATTAAGCGGAGGGATCGTAAAACGGATTACCGTCTGGAGATACTGCCAAAAAAGATATATATATCCGTGTGACACAACAATAAATCGAGCAAAATTAATAACACGCGAAAGAGAAGAGGAAAGACTGTGAGTAAAAAAAAAAAAAAAAGGGAAAGAGGAGGGGTAAAAAGGGATAAAAACGGGAAGAGAGTTAAGGACAAACATCAATTTTCAAAATATGTCCCGACTTCCTGAGTGTGTTGTGGCGGGCCATTCCCGTAGAGTTTATCGCGTGCACTTCTACCCCCGGCGCGCGCTGGCACGACTTCCGTTCGCAAAAGATCTTTAAAATGTATTTCGAAAGACCCAGACTATAGTGGTAACAACGATAATAATAATAATAATAATAATAATAATAATAACTATTATTATTACTATAATAACAATAACAACTATAAACGATAACTGACGATAATCAGAATCATAAAAAATAACAATAACAAAAACAATAACAACAGATAACAAAACAAACACAAAATCAACACCAATACCAATAAAAATCCTCATAATATAAACACACACACAAAAAAAAACCTTCGAAATACTGACCTACTTAATAAGGTAAAGAACGAACACACACCAGACGCAGATCAAAATACCTCCCCGCCCACACGGAGCAGCACTTCTAACACACCCGCCATAAACGGGACACTTTACATGCCAAACCCCCGTGTATTTACACCCTCGGATGCCAAGCAAACCCACGCATACACAGCAACACCTTAAAGTTTCAAAAACAGACATACGGACATACATGCAGACACAAACGCACATGCACACACGGAAATGCACACATAAACATATGGACACATTATACAGACACGTACTCACTCTGATGCACACACGGAAATACATACATAAACACATACACACACACACACACACACACACACACACACACACACACACACACACACACACACACGGCACAATACTAACACGCATGCCTTTAAGCGAGTTGAAGTCTCTTGCACCGAAAAAAAAAGTGAATTTGAAAAAAAGAAAAAAACAAAAATCAGGTAAAGAACGTAATTTCCGGCCACACCTGTGGGAAAGCGAGGAAGA
Source organism: Penaeus japonicus (assembly GCF_977035675.1). Classification (NCBI taxonomy): domain Eukaryota; kingdom Metazoa; phylum Arthropoda; class Malacostraca; order Decapoda; family Penaeidae; genus Penaeus; species Penaeus japonicus. The sequence continues at coordinate 4,333,667 of NW_028234413.1, forward strand.
TTCCAGAGAAAGAGAAAGAGAAAGAGAGAGAGAGAGAGAGAGAGAGAGAGAGAGAGAGAGAGAGAGAGAGAGAGAGAGAGAGAGAGAGAGAGAGAGAGAGAGAGAGAGAGAGAGAGAGAGGAGAGAGAGAGAGAGAGAGAGAGAGAGAGAGAGAGAGAGAGAGAGAGAGAGAGAGAGAGAGAGAGAGAGAGAATCTATCCCATACTCCCACAGCATCCCAACTCCTGCTCTCCGATCCGAGGGATAAGGAAGGGAAAAAAAGGGAGAGAGGGGAGGGGGAAGGGGGAGGGGAGAAGGGGAATGGGCAATCGTCAGGAAGGGTGTGGGGGGAGGGGAGGAGGAGGTTGAGGGGGGACTTATCACTGGGACACCATCAACCGCTTGCCATCGTCGAGGGCGTTAGTGTTATCTAACGGCGCTCTCGTCAGGCAGAGGGGAAGCGAGAGGAAGAGGGGAAAAGAGGAGGAAGGAGGGGAGTGAGAGGGAAAGAGGAGGAAGCGAGAGGAAGAGGGGAAAAGAGGAGGAAGGAGGGGAGAGAGAGGAAAGGGGAAGGAAGGAGGGGAGAGAGAGGAAAGGGGAAGGAAGGAGGGGAGAGAGAGGAAAGGGGAAGGAAGGAGGGGAGAGAGAGGAAAGGGGAAGGAAGGAGGGGAGAGAGAGGGAAGGGGAAGGAAGGAGGGGAGAGAGAGGGAAAGAGGAGGAGGGAGGGGAGAGAGAGGGAAAGAGGAGGAAGGAGGGGAGAGAAAGGGAAAGAGGAGGAGGGAGGGGAGAGAGAGGGAAAGAGGAGGAAGGAGGGGAGAAAGAGGGAAAGAGGAGGAGGGAGGGGAAAGAGAGGGAAAGAGGAGGGAGGGGAGAGAAAGGGAAAGAGGAGCAGGGAGGGGAGAGAGAGGGAAAGAGGAGGAAGGAGGGGAGAGAAAGGGAAAGAGGAGGAGGGAGTGGAGAGAGAGGGAAAGAGGAGGAGGGAGGGGAGACAGGGAAGGAAAGAGGAGAAAAGCGTGGAGAGAGAGGAGGAGGGGAACAAGAGGGATAAGAGGAGAAGAGAGAAGGGAATGAGGAAGAGATAGGAATGAGGAAGAAAGTGGAAGGAGAGGAGGGGACAAGTAGGGAAAGGAGGAAGGAGGAAAGGGAATACGTAGAGATGGGAGAGGGGAACGAAGGAAGATGATAAGAGATAGAGGAAGGAGAGACACAGAAGGAAAAGAACAGAGGAAGTGAGTAGAAAGGGAAGGGGAAGGGAAAGGGGAGAGCGAAGGACAAGGCCAAAGGGAAGGGGGAGGAGGAGGGGGAAGGGAACCGGCCACTCAGGACTTTCAAGGACTGGAACAAAAATGGTGAGGAATGGGAAGAGGCGAGGGAGGGGGAAGGGGGGGGGGGGGTAAAGAGTTATATTTCAGGCGGTAGGTATTGTTATGTTTTAATATAAACCCTCAACTATAAGCATTGTGACCAATACCATACACATACACGCACATACATATTATATATATATATATATATATATATATATATATATATATATATATATATATATATATACATATGTGTGTGTGTGTGTGTGTGTGTGTGTGTGTGTGTGTGTGTGTGTGTGTGTGTGTCTGTGTGTGAGCACGCGCGCGCGCACGTGAAAAATGTGAGTATCGAATAGACCCACAGTTCGAAAAATATCAAAATCCTTTTTTCCAGAGAAACCCACATCCCTCCCCTCCCTCCCTCTACCCTCCCCCATGGAAGAGAGAGAGGAATAAAAAAAAAGAAAAGAAAAAAAAAATACATAAAAAAAAAGATTCCGAAATCCGAAAATATCTTCTTGAATGTGAAAAGAAAACCGTGTCGGGCGGCCCTTTGCCTGCTCGCCCTGCCCATTGGTGGACATCGGTTTCCATGGTGCGCAATTCCCGTAGAGTTTAACAGCCCACGAGGGAGCGCCTACTCGCCGTTCATTCTGCCACGGTAGTCATTGGGTGTCGCGGGCTCCCCTCCCGGCCAGGCGGTTCTCGACCTTCGGGGTCTGTGCTGGAGGGGCGGTTTTCCCTCGCAGGGCCGCCTGGCAGGTCCGGGGCAATGGTTTGGCGACCGACTTTCGCACTTGTGAAATTGGTTAATAAGATTTTTTTTCACTCTTTTTTTTTTATCCGTATTTTCTCTCTCTTTTTCTAATGTCGGGCGAGGGTTGAATAAGCGGCGACGTAAGCGATTTTCAGACGAGACTCCATGGAAAATAGAGCTAATTCTTCTCCCGGGATGCCCGCCCGCCCGCCCACGGCAGCCAGGCTGGCGCGACGGCAGAGGATCACACTTTCCGCCCAAAGTCTCCCTCATTGAGGCACTTAGCTGGCGAGTGGCGGTGACGCCCCGCGCGGGCTACAGGTATTCCGACTCGAATGCTGGGCGATTGCGTGAGTGAGTGAGTGAGTGAGTGAGTGAGTGAGTGAGTGAGTGAGTGAGTGTGTGTGTGTGTGTGTGTGTGTGTGTGTGTGTGTGTGTGTGTGTGTGTGTGTGTGTGTGTGTGTGT
>NW_028234413.1:4341175-4343675 GCF_977035675.1 Penaeus japonicus
GAATAATGAGGAGGAGGAGGAGGAGAATAATGAGGAGGAGGAGGAGGAGGAGGAGGAGGAGGAGGAGGAGGAGGAGGAGGAGGAGGAGGAGGAGGAGGAGGAGGAGGAGGAGAAGAAGAAGAAGAAGAGGAAGAAGGAGGAGGAGGAGAGGAGGCGGAGGGCGAAGATGATAAGGACAAGGTCAAGGATAAGGAATAGGAGTAGTAGTAGTAGTAGTAGTGAGGAGGAGAAGATGGAGAAGAAGAAGAGGAAGGAGCAGAAGAAGAAAAAGAAGAAACATACGAAGTAAATGAAAGAGAAGAAGCATAAGAAGAAGAAGCACAAGAAGCACAAGAAGCACAAGCAGGCGAAGAAGAGGTAATGAAGAGACCCGGGAGAGGAGAAGATGATTAAATGTTTCAGAAAAAAAATATATAAAAATATATATAATACAAGAACGCCACGGCCACAGTTCTTCTCCCAAGATATTCACCGTTCTTCTCGCCGTGCCGTGTTTGCGTTCAGAAAGTTTCATTTAATTAAGGCGCGAGATCTAAAACAGTCCCGGACTACAATCAGGAAAACAGGCTTTTTTTTTTCTTTTTTCTTGTCTTTGTTGTTGTTGTTGTTTTTGGTGGTGTTGTTCTTTTACTGTACCCGGTACACGTGAGCGAAGGCGTTGGACTGGAGGAGGTGAGATGGGTGTGGGTGTGGGTGTGGGTGTGGGTGTGGGTGTGGGTGTGGGTGTGGGTGTGAGTGAGTGAGTGAGTGAGTGAGTGAGTGAGAGTGAGGATAGAGAGAGATAAAGAGAAAGAAAGAAAAAGAGAAAGAGAAAGAGAAAGAGCGAGAGAGAGAGAGAGAGAGAGAGAGAGAGAGAGAGAGAGAGAGAGAGAGAGAGAGAGAGAGAGAGAGAGAGAGAGAGAGAGAGAGAGAGAGAGAGAGAGAGAGAGAAACAAAGTGACTGAATTAGATGATATTTAACAGCTAATCAAAACTTTGCCCCCACTACTCTGGCCTTTGGAATCACCAGGGAATCTTCGAGAGCGCGAGGGCATGTGGCATTTCGAGTTTGCCTAATTTTCGCAATAACTTTTCATTTCCACGCAATGTGTGTGACGGGTTCATGCCGAGGGCGGGAATAATCCTAGCAAGGGCGTCATCGCACATATTTGCTCATTTCTTAGGAATCGAAGAATTACGGTAAAAATCATACCATTATTCTTTGTATAAGAATGTCGTCTTTAGTCTCACCGTCACTTAAAAAAAAAAATCACACGAGAAAAAAAAAATATATATATGTATATATATATATTAATTTTAAAAAGTGACCATTTGCACTTCATCTAAACTCGTCCCTATGAAGCCAGGGCACATGCACCCCCTCCCCCCTCCCCCTAGGCCCTCTTCACCGTCTTGGAGGAGCTGTGTCATTAGCATCTGGGTGTGGGGGGAGGGGGGAGTAGAGGGGAGTGGGGGCGTAGCTCGTGTGGAGGGGAATGGGAGAGATGGGTAAGGAAGGAGGGGAATGGGAGAGATGGGGAAGGAAGGAGGGGGAGGGAAGGAGGGGGAGGGAAGGAAGGGTATACGTGTATATGGGAGTAGGAAGACTAGAGGCATTTTCGATTTGTCGGTTTAGTTTTCTTCTTCTTCTTCTTCTTCTTCTCCCATTACCTTCTGCTACTTGGACATCCTTTTCTCATTCTTGTTCTCATTGTGGTTCTCATTCTCATTCTCATTCTCATTCTTCTTGTTTTTGTCCCCCCCCCCTCCCTCTCTCTCTCTCTCTCTCTCTCTCTCTCTCTCTCTCTCTCTCTCTCTCTCTCTCTCTCTCTCTCTCTCTCTCTCCCTCTCTCTCTCTCTCTCCCTCTCCCTCTCCTTCTCTCTCCCTCTCCCTCTCTAAAGCTCAATCACTCACGAAGACCACATGCCCCGTTACACCGTCACCGTCGCCGTCCCAGACCCCGTTCGTTCGTCCCGCCGAGGCAAAGATGCACGATAAAAAATCCGGTTACCAAGGCAGCGGGAGGCAGCGGGATGCTCGCCCTCATAACCGCCATTAACGAAAAGCCATCACATCACCTCTCGTCCTTTTGGGGGGAGGGGGAGCGGGAGGGATGGGGAGGGAGGGAGACGGGGCGAGGGAGGGAAGGGGGAGGAGCGCACCCAGGGAGGACATGAGAGTGATTCATATATACCCTACGGAGGGAGGGAGGGAGGGAGGGAAGGAGGGAGAGAGGGAAGGAGGGAGAGAGGGAAGGAGGGAGGGGGAGAGGGAGGGAGGGAGGGAGGGAGGGAGGGAGGGAGGGAGGGAGGGAGGGAGGGAGGGAGAGAGAGAGAGAGAGAGAGAGAGAGAGAGAGAGAGAGAGAGAGAGAGAGAGAGAGAGAGAGAGAGAGAGAGAGAGAGCAGGTAAGCAAGAAAAGGGTAGGCTAAATGAGCAATACGTGTAGACCCGAGAGGCAAGCAGTCTGAGACAGGGAAGCACGCAGACAGCCAAACAGGCATACCGGAGGGCAGGCAAGC